>NW_015646377.1:400123-405948 GCF_001515625.1 Sinocyclocheilus rhinocerous | reverse complement strand
GGGTATAAATCTTTACTGGATTTTCTCAGATTTTTTATATAAAAAAAAATCTAATGTAATGAAAAATGCAGTTTTCTCGTAAATTCAATTTATTCCTATGCGGGTCAAAATGACCCGCGAGGGACACTTTTGTTACTTTTTTTAATACACCCATTTAAACTCCTTGAATCCACTCAAATCTTTTTTGTTTTATTCTCGGTGCAAGTGTGACAAAAGTAAAGAAATCTTGGACCGGTACGATCAACACACGATTTTTAGAATTTTTTTGAAAAAACTTTTTGGGTCAAAATGACCGAGGAACAGATGAGGGTTTTAATATATGCTGATTCGCACATATGATCCGCTCCATGCGATCGCGTCTCTGGACCGGAGCCAAAGTCCGGATCAGACTGTGTGCGCTGCCACGGTTCGCGTGAAACAACGTGAAACCAGACCTCATTTGCCCCAATCGAAAGCATATTTACACTGTCTGAATCGTTCCCTATCACCTACATTGTACACTACGTGCCATTCACTGTACAGGAAATACTACACTGTGAACAAGTGACCGATCTCAGCCGCTTCAGCGTCTATTTATAGTGTAGGGGGCGGGCGCTTCGGCTTCTAGAGAGCGTTTGATTGGTCAGAAGATTTGATGAGAATATGATGTGATGTCAAAAAAAATCGTTGAGCCGTTTTGGTGGAAGTGACGAACTAAAAGCTTTGAATGCTTAAATCTTCTAAATGCGAATTTTGTCACTGTTTTGGAGCACACTGCCTTATAGATAACCTTAAAGCCCCGTTCACACCAAGAACGATAACTATAAAGATAACTATAAAGATAACGATATTAGCGGCCACACCAGCGAACGATACCGTCTGTTTATTCTAAGCGCACGCTCGTCTGCCGCTTTAAATTCTCGAGCCCGTTACAGCAGGATGGATTCTGATTGGCTGTCAATTTTTTATCGTTCATCAGCTGGAAAATTGAGAACGATTGAGAACTATATCTTTATCGTTATCTTTATAGTTATCGTCCTTGGTGTGAACGGGCCTTAAGACTAACATATTGATACTAACACCCAAAAAACTTTAATTTTGATTTCATGGGGACTTTAAAGATGAAAGATTCTCACTCACTCATACTTCATTAAATAAATAACAAACAGTTAATTCTGCCGAAATACATAATAAATGAAACAGTCTTGATGCTATATTATTGATTGTTTATGTTGCTAAGGGTGTTGCTCAGTGATACACAGAACCGTTGGGTGAAGTGGTTATAGCCGTGCTGTATCGTGAATAAAACTCAGCTGCTGACCAGTCAGAATCCAGGAATAGAACTAACCGTTTTATAAGACAATTTATTACATTAGTTTTATTTATTTAAAAACATTATTTTAACAAATTTTGTTTCATAAAATCATTTTAATATATTTGTAATAATTCTTTATAATAATGAAATATTTTATGCTATAATTTATCACATATTTTATTTATTTAAAGCTATCTTTTTGCCATTTCTAGGTTTTTTTGAAAGTTTTAATGTTTTACATTTATTTTAATTAAAATTATATGTTTATTTATAATTATATTACTATTTATGACATTCATTTTTATTTAATTTATTTTGTTGGATTACTTTTTCAACTATTTTTAGGTGTCTTAAAATATATTTTCATATTTTTTATTTGTAATTGTATATTATCTATTCATCCATTGTTCAAACTGTTTGTCCTTGATTATACATTTATTATTTATGTTTACTATATTATAACTTATAACTTATTATATTATGATATATGTTATTATATTACAATTACATTAGGTCATTGTTAGGTTTCTTAAAATATATATATGCATTTTCAATTTTGATCTTACATATATTTTACATTTACTTTATTTATAATTTTATAATTATTTTATTTATTATTAATATTTTATTATAGTACAATTGATAACATTTATTTTTTTAACATACTAACTTTAGGTTTGTTAACTGTAGTGTACAGTAATAATCCTGACACACTTTCTCTCTTCTTTACAGTAGACGGTTTCCTAAATGAACTGTAAATGATCCTGTGTGCCTTCAGTTTCTGTGGTGTTTGAGAGTGTTTTAATTCCCAGCATCCCCCATGACACAAGCCGGTCGAGTGTATGTGTGTGTGTGTGTGTGTGTGAGTGAGTGTAACACTCGGTAAGCACAGAGGAGGAAACGTGAGGAGAAAGACGAGCAGGAGGAGTTTTGATGCTGTTTCAGGAATATTTACGTTCCTACAGGATGCAGTGGAGGAGCAGAAACCGCACGCGCTGCTGAAAATAACCCTGATTAACCAAAATCCACCGCAGACACGCCCCTCCACAGCAGCCAATCACTGCCTGCCGCTTGCTGTGTCGCTCTGCTGTTGTCATGGAGACGCAGCAGGACGTCCTGTAGCTCTGCGCAGGTATCCGAGGAACCGCCGTGTGTTTCAGGATTCTCACCCGGGACGCCTCAAAAACATTCAAACTATAAATTCGAAAGAAAAAAAAAACATGTGAACTGAAATTTAGTCCATATATATTATTACGATATGCATTATATTAAAATAAAAACCAAAAATAATGAATAATAATTAACAAATTTAAAAAAAACTTATTTTTTCCCTCAATAACTGTTGTTTCTAATTGAATAACACAGAGTTCTTGAAATCAAGGGGGAAATCATTTTTATTAAATTAATAAAATCTTAATATATTGAAACAGTCACACTCTAAATTAAAATGCAAAAAACACAAAATCAAGATGTAAACAGAAATGTATGTTATGTAAATGTATAATATTGCATATTAATCTAATATTCCATATTATAATATCATAATACATATTATAATAGTATAATATAAAAAGTAAAAATATAAAACATAATTGTTTGTTAAATTATTATTTGTTAATTAATAATTATTTTTCCTCCTCAGTAGCTATTTGTTTCATTATTGTTAATGTATTACAATAGTCTAACTCTAAATTAAAGTGCTAAAAAACACAATTAAAATGTAAACTAAAATGCATTTTATATACAATTATAACGTAACAATATGTATCTGTCACGGTGTGTCTTGCTAGAAGCACGTGGGAGGCATGAATAAACTTTAACTGTCACAAACACACGTGACTAATGAGTAGATCCGACAAAGGAACACAGAGCAAACAGGAACTTATATACACAGGATAATAACTAATCTTTAAACTAAGATGGCGGCGCGTTCACACGCTGCGGCTTCTCTCTCTCCCGACAGAAAGGCGTTTTCGTGTTTTTTGTCTTGTGAGTCGCAGTGTTTTTGTACGTATTCGTCGCGTCTATCTGTCTCTAAGCGCGCATACAGTCGTGAGTTTCTGCTCGATGTCGGCAGAACCACATTTTTAGAGTTAAACTCTGCGCACGCCGAAGAGCTGCGGGACCTCGGTCTGCTCCGGAGGCCCACACCATCACCGACCCCCACTACTGCATCTCGCCCACAGCGGAGGCGCCACAAGCGGCGCGAGAGGAAGCAGAAGAGGAGCAAGCGCGGAGGTATCTGGGCTAGGCTAGCGACTAACCCGGACTCTCCCACTCCCCCCTCCCAAATACACACACACACTGTCACTTTAATCAGTCTGAATAAGCTCTTTTGCACTACAAATCATTATATCTGCACTGTTGTTTACTTCACTGGTTTGCACTCTATCTGCCATGTGCCTTGTGCTGCTTTATGTATTTTTTTATATGTTTTTTTTACATTTTACCTTATTTGTATATTTGTATAGTTGTATTTTATATTTAATCTGTATCTGTATTTATGTTCTACCGTTAGTGTTATCTGTATGCACCAAGGGTCTGAGAGTAATGCAATTTCAATTCTCTGTGTGTATGTGCTGTACATGTGGAAGAATTGACAATAAAGCAGACTTGACTTGATAAGGAACTCAACACAGGTGCAATGAATCATAAAGCAATCAAACTAAACAAGAACAGGAAAAATACCATATAAGGAAACACAACACAGGGCTTAAGTAGACAAGGAAACTAATGAGGGAACACCTGGAAATAATGAACATGATGACATGAGGGAAAACACAGCTGGAACCAAATAAACAAAATGAGGACAGGAACAGGAAACAGGAACTAAGACGGGGTAAAACAAGGAAACACAAGTCCACAACACTGACATTACTCCCCCCCTCCTGGAAGGCGCGTCCCATGCCATAACAATTGTGTGTGTGGGGGTGTGCGCCCTGGAGGCTGGTACAGGACGGAGACACGGGAGGCCTCCAGGGCAGATCAGGGGGCCATGGCGGATCAGGGGACTCGGGAGGCCATAGCGGAGCAGCCTCCAGGGCCTTGGCTAACGGCCCGGCCCCTCCGACCGGAGCCATATAGCCTCCCCCCTAAAAAATACTTGGGGAAAATCCCGGCTCTAGAGGCCCTCCATGGGCCAGGCATTGGAGCAGGAGCCCTCCCTGGGCGGGATTCGGGGACTGGAGCCCTTCTTGGGCTGGACATAGGGACTAGAACCCTCTCTGGGCTAAACTCGGGGACTGGAACCCTCTCTGAGCTAAACTCGGGGACTAGAACCCTCTCTGGGCTAAACTCGGGGACTGGAACCCTCTCTGAGCTAAACTCGGGGACTAGAACCCTCTCTGGGCTAAACTCGGGGACTGTAGCCCTCTCTGGGCTAAACTCGGGGACTAGAACCCTCTCTGGGCTAAACTCGGGGACTGTAGCCCTCTCTGGGCTAAACTCGGGGACTAGAACCCTCTCTGGGCTTAACTCGGGGCCTGGAGCCCTCTCTGGGCTAAACTCGGGGACTGGAACCCTCTCTGGGCTAAATTCGGGGACTGAAGCCCTCTCTGGGCTAAACTCGGGGACTAGAACCCTCTCTAGGCTTAACTCGGGGACTGGAGCCCTCTGGCTGGATTCGGGATGTGGAGCCCTCCGTGGGCTAAACTCGGGAACAGGAGCCCACACGGGAGCGAGCTCTGGGGCTGGAGCCGACAGCCTTTTCCTCTTCAGGTTCCTCTTTTGATTTGTGGTGAGGTAGGCAGTTGCTGTCGGCTGAGGGCTTGACTTCGGAGCAGCCGGCGAACTTGACTCAGGAGCGGCCAGCAGGCTTGTGGGAGCGGCGGCGGGCGGGCTTGACAACGGCGTGGCCGGCGTTTCTAGGCTGAGGACAGAGACGGTGCTGGGAGGAGATGGGTGGTCGCAACATTTGGCCGGGTATGTGGAGGGTCCTGGCGAGGGGTGAGCTGGCGAGGCCCGGTGCTTCTCGGGAGGGAATGGATGATGATCGCTCTGAACCTCTTCTACTTTGAGACTTACACCATTTAAATAAAGGACATGATTAACCAAATCGATCAGGGGAAAACTGTATGTGGAAAGATCGCAGCCGATTACGTCATCATCCAGCCCCAGCCGAAAACAGACACAGAGCGGCGTCGAACCAGATCACCTGGTTGGAGAGCTCTAGGAACTTCTCTACATACCTCTCCAACTCCCGACCACCCTGCCGCAGACACCAAAGCCTGTCTTCAGCTGCAGTCATCTTGTTTGGTCGGATCTTCTGTCACGGTGTGTCTTGCTGGAAGCACGTGGGAGGCATGAATAAACTTTAACTGTCTTTAATGATGAAAACGCAGGGGAATAATCCAACATAGGAAAAGCACAAACACACGTAACTAACGAGTAGATCCGACAAAGGAACACAGAGCAACCAGGAACTTATATACACAGGATGATAAGGAACTAAACACAGGTGCAAGGAATCATAAAGCAATCAAACTAAACAAGAACAGGAAAAAGACCATATAAGGAAACACAGGAAGAACTA
>NW_015646377.1:373278-400109 GCF_001515625.1 Sinocyclocheilus rhinocerous | reverse complement strand
GTGGCCGGCGTTTCTAGGCTGAGGACAGAGACGGTGCTGGGAGGAGATGGGTGGTCGGAACATTTGGACGGGTATGTGGAGGGTCCTGGCGAGGGGTGAGCTGGCGAGGCCCGGTGATTTTCGGGAGGGACTGGATGATGATCGCTCTGAAACTTTTCTACTTCGAGACTTACTCCATTTAAATAAAGGACATGATTAACCAAATCGATCAGGGGAAAACTGTATGTGGAAAGATCGCAGCCGATTACGTCATCATCCAGCCCCAGCCGAAAACAGACACAGAGCGGCGTCGAACCAGATCACCTGGTTGGAGAGCTCTAGGAACTTCTCTACATACCTCTCCAACTCCCGACCACCCTGCCGCAGACACCAAAGCCTGTCTTCAGCTGCAGTCATCTTGTTTGGTCGGATCTTCTGTCACGGTGTGTCTTGCTGGAAGCACGTGGGAGGCATGAATAAACTTTAACTGTCTTTAATGATGAAAACGCAGGGGAATAATCCAACATAGGAAAAGCAGAAACACGTAACTAAAGAGTAGATCCGACAAAGGAACACAGAGCAAACAGGAACTTATATACACAGGATAATAAGGAACTCAACACAGGTGCAAGGAATCATAAAGCAATCAAACTAAACAAGAACAGGAAAAAGACCATATAAGGAAACACAGGAAGAACTATGGGGGCAAAACGGGTCCAAAAGACTGACAGTATCATTATAATATAATCAAAATAATAAATTATACAAAAAAATACTTCCCCCCCCACAATAATGGTTTCTTTTAATTGAAGAACATGCAGTTCTTGAAACTTCTCAAGTCACAAAATGAATCATAGTTGATTATTTTAATACAATATTACATAATATATCAATACTCCCAGTGTTCCTGTTAATAAAAAAGTTAGCCAATATGTAAATAAAAACAAGCCAATATGTTGGCCATCGTGGGCCCTTCAGTCAAAAAGCTTGAGAAGCACTGGATTAAACTATTAAGACTGATTTTTAACTTTTACAATTTCTATCTTTTTTTCTGTGTTTTGCATGTTTTAACTTCTTTGTCTAGCTTGTACTAACTATTTCTTCTCTAATCTCTAGCGGTATTTCTCCTGCAGTGTTGTCTGTGGATGTCCTGTGAATGTCACGGAGCTTATTAACCTCCTGCTCTTTTTATCCTAATTAATCCTTGCACTAACGAACAGCATCGGCTTCAGCTTCTGGTCCTGAGTTTGTTTTGTCTCCTGAAGGAGCAGTGCAGCCGTCAGGGGGACGACGCTCCTCTGCAGGAGGCTCTGGAGGAGAGTAAGGGCGAGCGAGACCCGCGGCCTTCAGAGGTGAGAGAGACACTCAACACCTGCATGATCTGCTGAGCTTCAGAGCGGCTCACCGTTGATTTCCTCTCGCAGTCGGCCATGATCGATCTGGTGGATATATTCGGTCCCACGCCTGCCGCGCAGGTCAGCGATGACCCCTGGGACGCCCCGCCCACCTGCTCCGTGAACTCTGACCCCTGGAAGTCTGTCGGTCAGTGATGAGCGCTCTCAGTACTGTGATTCACAGTCCATCAGTTTTAATAAGAGTTTGCGATTCCTCAACATCACTGCAATATATCTTGCGGTCACAGTGCGAACACTTCTAAAAATTATGATTTATTAGTATTTTGATAACCTTTTAATGTTAAACATTTTAACATTAATATTTAACATTGTTTCAGCGTTTTGATCAATGTTCAAGCAACATCTGACATTATTTCAAACACGTTTCAACGTAGAAGGTCAGTCAAGTAAAATTTACTTTAAAATGTACAACTTTCATGTATCAGTGTTTTGTTAACCCTTTAAATCTATTTAGCAATAAACATTGTTTGAATCTTTTTATCTACAGTGAAACTGACATTAACTGAAATTATTTCCACCACATTTCAACGTAGACGGTTGGTCAAGTAAAATATCTAAAAGTTATGTAAACTGTAAAACTGGAGAAAAAAACTTTTTAATGAGTTTATTTAGTCTTTTTTGACTTCCCAGTCACAATTTCATCATTCATTCATGGGTTAATCAATGTTATAGATGTTGATTTGTTCTTAAAAAGTAAAAAGGTCAAAATAAACGTATCCCAAAAATTAATTTTGTTTTAAGGATTTTTAGACTTTGTATTTGAGAAGTAAGACAAAAATACTTTTTCGCAGTGCACTGAGGATGTTTTTTGATCTGGTTGTGTTGATATCACAACATGGTTTGTCTTATTTTTCATACAGATCTTGTTAAAATGTTGTTAAAAAGTTGATTCATCAATATTTTGTAAACCTTCTAAAACTATTTGCCATTAAATGTTGTTTCAACAAATTTTTATCAACAATGAAACAACAACTGACATTATTTCAACCGCATTTCGAACATTGGTCAAGTAAAAATATCTTTAAATTATCTTGCGGTCACAGTGTGAGCGCTTCTTTAGGTTTTTTTATTTAAATGTAAAAACATTGATTTATTAGTGTTTTGTTAACTGGTTAAAACTATTTAGCATTAAACGTTGTTTCTGCATTGTTTAAATATTTCTATAAACATTGAAATAACAACTGACTGATTATTTGAACCACATTTCATGGTATACATTTTGTTTTGGGGGGTTTTCGATATTTTAACTCAACAGTAAGACAAAAATATTTCAAGGATTCTTTGTGCGGATGTATTTTGATTTGGTTGTTTGATTCAGCTGTAGTTAAGTCTAGTAACCCGGTGGCTGATAGTCCCTGGACGGCCCGCTCTTCCTCCAGTAGCCCCGCCCACCCATGGGGAACCCACCAATCACCTCCTGACCCCTGGGATGCCCCGCCTTCAAACTCCACCTCTAACATAGATGAAAAAGCCTGGAGGAGCCCAGCGCGACCAGGTACAACACCTCATGTTAAAAACCAAAGTGAGATACATTTTGATTTGTAATTGTGACTTTTTATCTCAAACTCGCAAAAACTTTTTTTCTCAGAATTGCGGGTTTATATCTTGCAGTTATTATTTATTTGAAACTTGAAATTGCAAGAAGATAGGCACAATTTTTCACTTTAAATAAGTAAATATTTGTAGTGCTAGAGATCCATCTCTAGATTCTTTGCACTTCATTCCAGTGTCGAGTGTGAAGGACCCATTTACTATTCCAGAGGAGGAGGAGCTTAGAGTGGAGGGGGAGGAGCCTATAGTGGAGCAGGCGGAGCCAAACCGAGTGTTCAGTCCTCGCTGTGAGAGTCCTGCAGGTCCTCATCACACCAAACCAGACCCTCTTCACAATCGTTTTCCTCTCTGAGTCAAGCTGAAGCTCATTCACATCTCTCATTTCAGATGCCGATCAGTTCGGCGAGTTGGTGGTGGGTGTTCAAGTGAACGGACGGGGGAATGACAGTCCAGAGACCTTTGACCTCTCTCGTCTTGGGCCTCCTCAGGACGCAGTGAGCCCTAGACAGTGCCGGACCCCTGAGGCGTTCCTCGGCCCCACTGCTGCCTCCCTCGTCAACCTGGACACGCTCATTCCCACCAACCCACCGGTCAAGAGCAAAAACCCCTTCCTGTCAGGTAGGAAAACACACACTCAGACACGCTTATTATTTTGGGGAATTTATATTTTTCTTAAATGCTTTTGAAGCCAAATACTTTTATTTCAAACTGAGTACTCTTAAGCACTTACATTTCCAGTGCAAAATCACTCCTTACAATTTAATTTAGACCGTAAAAGAACAATTAGCATGTTTTGCAGGTCATCATGACTTGCATTTTATAAAAAAAAAGCTTTTTTTTCAGATATCATAAATCATATATTTGATTTGTTCTCTTAACGTTCACCTTTTCAGCATTGAGTAAATAGTGATAAAAAGTTGTTTTACAAAGTTGCTTTAATGAGAAAATCTATATTTTGTCAATATATTTTAAAGAAAAACATTTTGTTTTAAAATATATAAAAGTGAGGTGAATGCACAATAGTTATTTCTTTATTTTAGGCATGAATCTAACACAATTTAATGAGATTTATGCTTAAAACCAGTGAAAACGATTTGCCATTGGGAAAGAAGAAATAAACTCAATTTAAGATAAATATATTATATAAAAAAGTTTTAATATATCATGCAGTTCTGGTTCTCAGGTATATGAAGTCTGGGATAAGTAAGTTTTTTTTCCTCTTTTTTTTTTCTCAGAGAGAAATATGTTTATTCATCAAGGATGTATTAAATTGATCAAAAGTGTCAGTAAAGACATTTGTAATGTTACAAAATATTTATATTTCTCATAAATGCTGTTTTTTGAACTTTCTATTCATCTGTGAATCCTGAAAAATAAAATGTACGAGTTTCCACAAAAATATTGGGCAGCACAACTGTTTTCAACATTGCTAATAATAAGAAATGTTTCTTGAGCAGCAAATCAGCATATTAGAATGATTTCTGAAGATCATGTGACACTGAAGACTGGAGTAATGATGCTGAAAATTCAGCTTTGATCACAGAAATAAATTACACTTTAACAGATATTCACATAGAAAACGATTGTAATAATATTTCACAATGTTACTGTTCTTACAATATTTTTAATCAAATAAATGCAGCCTTGGTGGGCAGAAGAGTCTAATGATATTTTGTGACCCGTGCAGGTCTGAGCACACCATCTCCCACAAACCCCTTCCACTGTGAGCAGCCCAGACTGACTCTGAATCAGATGCGTCCTCACTCCACGTCGCCGCTGCCGGCTCACGCTCTGTCCTACAGCGCCTCCCTCCCTCTGCCCGTCCTGCAGCAGAAGCCCCAGACTCTGCCCTCGTCCTTCACACAGCCGCCCCACGGCCTGCTGGACCTGCCCAGCAACCTGCCGCAGCCACTGCTGCCCCTCACAACCTCCACTCGACAAACACAGCACCCCGGCCAAAGCCACAACCCCTTCCTCTGAGGAACCGCAGTTTCCTCTGAAACCATACTGAAACTGGATTGCAGCAATTCGGTTTCAGTGTGAACTGACTGAAAGGCTGACTTAAAGCCAAAAGAATGGGAAACGGTGACTGAAACTGGATTATAATGATTCGGTTTCAGTGTGAACAGACTGAAGAACTGATTTAAAGTCAAAAGAATGGGAAATGGATACTGAAACTGGATTACAGCAATTTGGTTTCAGTGTGAACAGACTGAAGAGCTGATTTAAAGTCAAAAGAATGGGAAATGGAGACTGAAACTAGATTATAGTGATTTGGTTAGTGTAAACAGGACGACGAGCTGATTTAAAGCCTAAAGAATGAGAAAAGGATACTGAAACTGGATAACAGCAGTTTGGTTTCAGTGTGAACAGACTGAAGAGCTTATTTAAAGTCAAACGAATGGGAAATGGATACTGAAACTGGATTACAGCAATTCGGTTTCAGTGTGAACTGACTGAAAGGCTGACTTAAAGCCAAAAGAATGAGAAATGGAGACTGAAACTAGATTATAGTGATTCAGTTTCAGTATGAATGGATCGAAGAGCTGATCTGAAGCCTAAAGAACAATTTCAGGTCTGTTTTTAGTGAAAGTATTTTCCAATACGACGATACACATTTAATGCTGGCTGATTTTATTAACGTACGTGCGTTCGTCTGTATTCTGCGTGATAATAGCTCAGCCTGGATTATCACATTTATATCGAGCTTAAAGTCAACATGAAATCAAAACTGACTCTGTTTACTTTCCTAACACACAATCCTGGTATTATTGTGCACCTATTATGTCATCAGTGCATGTTATTTCAAAAACTTTTGGTCATAATCAAAATACGATAACATGCTCTGACCCAAAAATTATTTTCCCATTGGGGTTGTCAATCTTTTAGATGCCACGGACCCCAAAAATATAATCATCCTCGTGTAAGAGAACCCTATTATAAAATTTAAAATACAGATATATATTTTCATGTTTAAAGACCCAATTTATACTGTAAAAATTAAATATGTATAAAATATTATTTGGAAAATAATTAGTTATCTTTCACTGTTTTGTTGTTGTTGTTTTTTCTACTTGCTATAGTACTTTAGTTAGATACTCTTGGTTTATTTATGTATCTATTCATTTAAGTATTTTAGTTCATTTAAAATCTCAAAATCATTAAAAAATTTATTTTAATCAAATTTATTTTATCAATCTTATATTTGTAACAGTATTTACACTGTTTTTCTGTAAACTTTTCCAAACTTTTCCAAAACTCTCTTACGGGCCCCTGCTGGAAAAAAAAAAATCTTAACCGATAGCCAAATAGTTACCTGGCCATTTTTAAGACTACTAATGTAGGTAGTTTTTTGCAAATAGTTAACATAGTAACTTAATGCTGGTTAATATAATGCAAATGACAGCAATAATAGCCATTCTGGTATGCAACATCCACTTTCTACCATCTACTCAACTCCCAATGGATAAAATACAAACTGAATATCCAGAATTATGGCACATTATTAACGTCGTTTCATGTTGACTTTATGACGTTGGCTCGACGCTTTGCTCTTCTGCTGCACAAGATCAGCATGCTGCTAATGAACTTACGGAGGGGTTTAATGGCAACATTTCAGTCAAAAACACCCTACGCTGTCTAAACGGGGGTACAATTCAGGAACACAACAGAACTAATGAATCTCCACCAGGAACAAACTCACCGTCCTCCCCTCGTTCCTCAAACATCTCCCTCCTCGTTTCCTTTCTGTTGCCTTCAATCGATGGATCTCGCGCGATGAGTTCCCTCACTGATTGTAACCGAGCTCCTTCACGTGCCTGTCTCACCGACAGTCCCACAATGCACTGGGGCTGGCGCCTCACTTCCTGTTCGCACCTCAGGAGCGCCACCCACAGGAACCCGCATAGCCAATTAAAACTCACTGACGCCGTCTGTCTGAAAGGGACGTGTTTTATAATCGCTACGGACTCAATATAAGTCAATGCTGAATTATCTGATGCTGTTGTGTTCTCCACTCAGAAAAGTGATTGAAGAACAAGTACCAGCTTTGCTGTTAATCACTGCTATTGAGTATGCCATCCAATTTGTCCTAGTAATGGAGAACCAGGTTAATCGTTTAATCTACTATGAGTTAAATGGTGTATATTAAAGACACTAATAAATGCATGTTATTCACTTTTAACCCTGTTTTTTCCCCTCAGATCTCATATGTGCATCATGTGTCCAGCAGAGGGATTATGATTGTGGGATTATGGATTATGAATATAGATCAACATTCAGTGATGTACAATTAAATAAAGGAGTTTGATATTTAGATATTTAAAGTTGTCTTTCATGCAATCTGCGACAAATCTGAAGAAACAAAGTCACCTACATCTTGGATGCCCTGGTGGTAAGCAGATAAACATCAAATTTTCATTTTTGGGTGAACTATCCCTTTAATGACCGATTTGAAAGTTCCTTTCTACTGCCACTAGAGGGCGAAACACGGCTTAACTTAATAAGTAGCCCTAGTGTAATTGTAAAAGCCTTCAGTGAGTGATTCTGGTCTGATAGAGCGCTATGTGTCTGACAGTGTGTGTGTGTGTGTGTGAGAGAGAGACAGAGACAGGTTTAACGGTCTCGCTGAAGTCGCATGTCTGAACCTGCAGTTTTTTTTAGCGGTTTATCAGGTTTCAGATGCACCTGCTTCTCTCAATGTGCGACGCTGGCATAAACAGATTTGCATTCGTGTGCAGATATTGCCAAAGCTAAGTTTAAATGGTCTTCGAGCAGGTTTGAAGCGTTTATGAATGCAAAAAGAGTCATTTCCGACCAGTTCGAACATTTTTTATTTCACGTATGAAAACCTCAACCTCTTAATTTTAACAGTAAAAAAGTATAAATAAATATGATTCCGTGCTTCACATGATAGTTTATAAGAGCTGAGTTTCCCTGAAACATTTAAACCTCGTTGGTTATAAAATATAGTCTCTCATTTACTGGAATTATTTTAGATTTTTGTGTTGATTTTCTGACATTAATGACACATTCTCTTCCTCAGGTTGTGTTTGCTCCGGCTGCTCGTCTGTTTTCTCTTCAGGTTGTGATGCGGAATATTTGATGAGGGGGCGGAGACTTCTGAAGCGTCAGCGGAAGGGGCGGAGTCGTCTACACCTACACCTGATTTCACATCTGGAGCTGTTTTAGAGTCAGTGAAGCTGTTTCTCTCGCATCAGATGCTGGACTTCGGACTGAGGTCGACAGACGCTTGAATCAGAGTAAGTGATGTTTCTGCTCAGGTGTGAAACGCTGGACTGAGCCAGCTGACAGGTAAATGATCGTCACTGAACCCACAATCCCCTCATTCATCAGGCTGCTCAGTGATTGGGTGTCTGATCGAGTCGTCATAGACAGGTTCAGAGGACTGTCTCTCCTGGAGAGATTGAGAGGAACCAAAGTATCCTCATCAAATCTCTCATTTCCCCTTCTCTCCATCTCTCTGGATGCAGATGATGCCCTGTGCATAGAAACAAGAAACGAGTAAAAAATATTTCATATTTCATATATTTTTTACCCAAAAATGCAGTCAAACTGTGAAATATTATTGCAATTTTATTATTACAGTTTTCTATGTGAATATCTGTTACAGTTTTTGTCAACTGCTTGCACACGTTTTCAAAAACGCTGCCTCTTTTTTTCCAAACTTTACACACAAATCCAAGAATTGCACACACAAAATGCAAAATGCCTCGCATCTCTTGCAAAATGAAGCACTGAATTCAAAACATCACAAACACATCTCAAAAGCAAACATTTGCAAACACCTTTGCCATAATATGAATTCCTGTTAGATTTCTGTGTGCTACATAGAGAATTGTGTGTTGTGTTTTGCAAAAAGTGTTTTATGAAACTGAGTCAAAGGCTGAGAATTAGTGTATGGTTTTGCAGATTTGGTGTGTGCTTCTGCTGTTTGAGTGTCAGTTTTCAGAAATTGTGTGACAAGTAAAGATTGTGCGTGTAAGCATTTGAAAAAAACTGTAAAATGTAATTTATTTCTGTGATGCGCAGCTGTATTTTCAGCATCATTACTCCAGTCTTCAGTGTCATGTGATCTTCAGAAATCATCCTAATGTACTGTTTTGCTGCTCAAGAAACATTTCTGATTATTATCAATGTTGAAAACAGTTGTGCTGCACAATATTTCTGTGGAAACTGTGATACATTTTATTTTTCAGGATTCACAGATGAATAGAAAGTCCAAAAGAGCAGCATTTATTTGAAATAGAAATCTTATTTAACATTATGCGTCTTTACTCTCACTTTTGATCCGTTTTTTTTGCATCCTTGCTGAATAAAAGCATCCCAAACTTTATATATCCACAAAAACATTTAATATACACAACATTTTATCAGGATGACCCCAGATGTGCTCTACTAAATCCTCCCTGATGTGCTTTACTTCTGCTTGTGTGTCGCAGCAGCTGGTGGATTAATCTCTGTTTTACATCGAGCTACTTTGCTACTGCTTAAATATACAACTCTATACGTGTGTGTTTTTCCAAATAGCATAAACGCCTCGAAAATTACTTGGTTTATAATAAGCCATGGTGAACGTAATTTACACCAATTTAGAGTAACTGCTGTAAAATCATGATAATGGGGTCTTCATCAAAGTTCTTTGTCAATTTATTTATTTGTTTGTTTGTTAATTCAAGTTGCACTTATATATTGTTGCTCTTTTGTTAGTTTTGACTGCTTTTATTGTCCTCATTTGTAAGTCGCTTTGGATAAAAGCGTCTGCTAAATTACTAAATAAATAAATAAATATAGTACCAGTAGCTTTTATTAGAAACACACAAAAACAAACTCCATGTCTAAAATGGCTTTATTATTTTTAATTATTATTATTTTTATTTTTAATAGAATATAGATTCTGTTTTTTTTTTCTTTTTTCGTGCTACACACAGGTGAGTGGGCCTGTACAAGCACCTGTAGTAACACACTCTCCATGCGCACTAGACACTTTTCACACGCACTGCTGTGTGTACATATACTACATAATCCCACAAAAGACTCAGTAATATGTGTGTTTACATGCTCATGCACTACAAATCATCTTGCACTGTTCCCCAGCCAGCTGCTTGACTTACGATGTTTCTCTTTGCACATGTACAGTATTTATGTGAAGCATTCGTATAGTTTGTATTTTTTTTTTTTTTTAGTTTATGTATAGGTAAACATTTATATATAGTATATACGATACCGATACTTTTAAAGGCCAGTATCGTCGATACTGATACTGATACGATACTTATAAACTGAACTTTTTCATTATGAAATGTATTAAATTATTAAAATACTAAGAGTAAAATGGGTAGTTATCCACTTAACTTTATATTTGAAACGCATTTTAACATTAAATACGCCTTAATTGCAACTTACTAAGTTATATTTTTGTTTACAAATGGTTAAAATATGTTTAGGTAAACATTTATATATAGTATATTTATAGTCAAAATCTGTCAGTAGGTTAGTTGTGTATAGGTTTGTACTGTTTTACTTCATTGTTGTATGCCTGTATTTATGTAGCACCGTGGTCCTGTGAGGCACGACATTTCGTTCCACTGTATGTCCACACATGTATGACAATAAAGCTCAACTTGAACTTAAACTTGAATGTATTAATTTTATTTTATTCGTTCTCTTGAGCTTTCTTTAATTATTATTTTTACACAATACTATGTTACTTATTAATTAATTTATAAATTAAATATTTGTATTTATTTGATTTTTAACTGTTAAATATTAATTTTTATTTCTTAATTATATGTTCGTATTTTATTAGTTTTTTAAATAATTTATTTTATTTTAGATAATGTCTTAAATATTTTTTATCTATTTAAATAGTTTAGATTTTGTTTTATTTTTTATTCGTTGTGTGTAAACGAATAATTATTATAAACGAAAAAGTAGTAATACTGTATTTTTTGACTGCGATAACTTGTCGATAGCGTCACGTGTGACGTTGCCTCCTCCTCCGTCCAATCAGAGCTGCGCCCGCTGAGTGACAGCCGTTCGGTCGAAACAAATGCACATCCGCTTTTTCCCTCGTCCAATCATCTCTCAGCTCCCACCTTCAAGCGGAAGTGATCTGTGCGCCTGCGCACATCCGCACACGTGCGCGGAAACACAGGCGATCTTAGCCCATATTGAACTCTTCGAGAGCGCAGTGAGCTCAAGTTTAACATCGTCTGTGTGAACAGAAGATCTGGAGCACCGCTGCACATGTGTGTTTGAGAGATGAGCGACACACACGAGTCCGCGACAAAGCGCCTCTGCACCGCGAGCGCGTCTCATGAGCGCACTGAACCGGCAGAGGGCGCCAGCGCCGCGGTGGTGAGTCCAACCAAAGTCCCTTTTAAGGATAAAGTATAGTTTTTGGTTCAACATGACGTTTGTTGGGTATTAAGTGAACCTTAAAAAATGAATATATAAACATGATATTGAAAAAAAAAAAACTGATCATTTGTTGCTTTCATGATATGTTAGTGGAAAATGTCCACACTTGTGGTTAAGGATGGTAATACATGATTTAGAATTATGGTAAATCTATTCTATTCTGTGCTCTACTCTATCCTATCGTGCTCTGTTCCGTTCTGTTTTACTCCATTGTACTCTATTCTGTTCCATTCTGTTGTGCTAATATTCTTTTATGCTGTACTGTATTCTGGTGTACTCTATTCAGTTCAGTTCAATGTCTATTATATTCTGCTGTGCTATATTCTGTTCAGTTGACTCTTATGTTCTATTCCATTGTGCTCTATTCTGTTCCTTTCTGTTGTGCTGATATTTTGTTCATTGTACTCTGTTCTATTTTATTCCACTGTGCTCTATTCTATTCTCTTAGCTCTATTCTGTTCTATTGTATTCTGCTGAGCTATATTTTATTCCGCTGTACTCTGTTCTGTGCTGATCTGTTCTGTTGTATTCTGTTCTTTTATGCTCTATTCTATTTGGTTATATTATGCTATTTTGTTGTGCTCTATTCTAATATAATCTGTTTCTTTTCTGTTGTCCTCAATTGTATTCTATTTCATTGTGCTGTATTCTGTTCCATTCTGTTGTGTTGATATTCTATTACATGTATTCTATTCTGTTCTATTCAATTCAGTTATACGCCCGTCGCCCTTCTGTTGTATTCCGTTGCGATGCATTTTATTTCACTGTACTTTGTTCTGTTTTATTCTTGTATTGTGCTCTGTTCTGTCTCTTCTATTCAGGTGCATTCCATTCTACTCTGTACTATTTTAGTTTGTTGTGCTCTGTTCTATTTGCTTCACTTCGCTCTATTCTGTTCTATTGTATTCTGTTGCAGTGTATTTTATTTCACTGTACTTTGTTCTGTTTTATTCTTTTATTATGTTCTGTTCTGTCTCTTCTATTCCGTTGTGCTCTATTCTATTCTATTCTATTCTAATATATTCTGTTTCTTTTCTGTTGTTCTCTATTCTATTCTATTTCATTGTGCTGTATTCTGTTCCATTTTGTTGTGTTGATATTCTATTACATATATTCTATTCTGTTCTATTCAATTCAATTATACACTCTTCTGTTGTATTCTGTTGCAATGCATTTTATTTCACTGTACTTTGTTCTGTTTTATTCTTCTATTGTGTTCTGTTCTGTCTCTTCTATTCCGTTGTGCTCTATTCTATTCTATTCTGTTCTGTAGTTCTCTATTCTAATCTGTTTTATTGTTGTCCAGTCAGTGATCATGCCCATGTTTAATGCGTCTGATTGGCTGGACGAGTGTCTGCAGGCCATACTGGAGCAGGATTTCCCGGACCGAATGGAGCTCTCCGTGTACGACGACGGCAGTACGGTAAACACACACACACACACACACACACACACTCTCTCTCTACACTGTCTCATACTGAATATGAATATCAGTCTGATTATGACACACTCTCATATATGTGTGTGTGTCAGGATAACTCTCGAGAGCTGCTGGAGAGATGGAGACAGAGGTTCGAGGACAGAGGTCTTCCCATGCTGATCTCAGGCCACAGCTCATCCAGCCCACGCGGAGGTGTGTGTGTGTGTGTGTGTATGTTCGTTCCTGTCTTCACATTCACCCAGTTATCATGACACACATGTGCGGAGCTCATGTGACGTTAAACAGACACACACACTCTGTCCGTGCGCTTCAGGAATCAAAAGAAGTTTCTTATCAGTGTTTAGCTGATGTTGGGAGCTCAAAACCTCTCCGTGTTCAGCATACCGAGCTTTCAGCATCACACACACACACACACACACTGAGATCTGTGTGAGAGAGCGCAGGCCATCTTAACCGGATTAACTCAACTAATGTAGCAGATCTTACACAAAAACAGGTGATGAGTGTGACAGCAGCCTGTCACTCATGACGCCACGTGTGTGTTAATGCTGACAGAGATGTGTGTGTGTGTGTGTGTGTGAGAATATTTGGGTTGACAGCAAAACAAGACAAAGGATTTATTGGTACTCAGTTTGATTCAGTTTGATTCACAATGATTCCTCAGATTCCATACACTGAAAGTAATTTGTTTCAGTAACTGTTTCAAATGCATTGATTGTAAAAGACTTCCCATAATGAGCCTCAGAAATACAAACCACATCTGACGTTTGTTGGCTCCAAAAGTAAGTTGATAAGAAGAACATTGTCAGCATGTTTATGTAATATATGGCCTACTTGCGTGATAATGTATATATTTTTCCCTGTAGTTTTGAGGTGAGCCTACAGGCCACATTTCACCCCAAAATCAAAAGGAAAACAATTATATTTTGCATGAAGAAAACAAAGCTTATTTATATTTGTAGGACCCTTACTTTATTATTCTTAATAATGATTATTATTATTGTAATACAGTGTTTTTAAACCAGCAAAAAAAATGAAAGGAAATAAAATAAATACTGCCAAAAATATAAATACTTGAAAATTTAATTTACCTATAGTTTTTAATGAAAACAAAGCTTATTTATACTTGTAGGACCCTTACTTTATTATTCTTAATAATGATTATTATTATTGTAATACAGTGTTTTTAAACCAGCAAAAAAAATGAAAGGAAATAAAATAAATACTGCGAAAAATATAAATACTTGAAAATTTAATTTACCTATAGTTTTTAATATATATATATATATATATATATATATTAATGAGATTTGGGGTGAGATCTGTACTTCATTATCAAGAAAATAATATTGCACTCAGTGCACTGCAAAAAATGTGATTAATTTTCTTAAAGCAGAATATGAAGTAATATTTCAAGTGTGAGGTTCATATATTTGAAATGAGATATTTTAATCAGTGCTGCCTGCAACTTCGTTCACATTTAAGTGTTTATATTAAATAATTATTTTGTATGTATGTGTGTGTGTGTGTGTTAAAATAATTATTGACCAAAACAAACTATTTAGTTACGATATTGTAAGATACAGATGCATTAATAGTATTTGTAATAGATTAATCAAGAAACAAATGAATTGTCACATTTGTGTATAATTTTTTATTTTTTATTTTTTTAGTTGGATTTGCTAAAAACCAGGCGGTGCGTCAGAGCTCCGGACGATTCCTCTGCTTTCAGGACGCGGTGAGTGTGTGTGTGTGTGTGTGTGTGTGTGTGTGTGAGACATGTACCACCTGTGAGTGTAAATACACTCCTAATGAAGGCGTGTGTTTGACAGAGCTGTCAGAGGAGCTCAATGAATGACTGAAGCGTGTGTGAGAAGGTAAAACATGTTCATATATGCATGTAAATCTATTCCACCTTTTTGTTGGGTTCACGATGGCATCTGTTGTGTTTCATGTCGACCGAGAGCCAGTGAGTCAATGTGATACTCAATACAGAAACACATGCTTCAGTTTGAGTGTGTAAGTCCCCTGCGGTGTGAGTGAAATTCATGAGAAATTCACACATACTGGAGGCTTTCCATTGACTTCTGTTGTTTTTGTGCTGCGTTTGCTGGCAGTGCAGTCCATAATAATGATGATAAAACCGAACATATACGCTTGTGTTAGTGATTTAGTGTTGTACTGTTCAGCATGTGCCCTCGCTGTGATGTTGTGTAATCAGATCTGAGATCGTGAAGCTGATGTATCTGTAAGAGTCTCTCCTGCGGAGCCGCTGGAGCCGAACACGTCCAGCTCTGTCGCAAGAAAGAGCGTGAGAGCGAGACTAACAAGCCTTCCCTCGCTCTTCAGATTCACAGCAGCGCTTCACACAGATGAGCAGTTCTCTCATCCTTCACTCGTTCTCAGGTCGGTTCTGTGGAGCTTAAAAGGAGACGTTTAGTTGAATGTTCAAGCTGCTCATTTCCATACAAGCGATCAACTCCATCAAGCGACAAAAAGACAAAAAGCACTTTAAAAATAGTCCCAATTTCAGTCTGTTTCTCACTCAAAGCATTATATGAGTTCATAGTATTTTTGGAGATTTATAAAAAAAAACATATTATTACTATAATTAAAATAAATTATTACTGTTAACTAAAGCTATTCAGATTTGCTGAAATGAAATAAAATAGAAATAGTAGGTGGAAAAACAAACAAAAAGAAAATTAGAAACTTAAGTTAACTAACTAAAGTTGAAATACTGAAATTACTCAAATTAAAACCAAAATAAATACAAATTAAGGATAAATAGAAATATTTCAGAAAGGAAAAACTAATACAAATAACAAAAAGCGCATAAGAGAATTTCTAAACCTAAAATAAATTGAAACAGAAAATATAAAAATAAAAGCTAATTCAAAATATTAAATATTGTATAGTAAATATACATTATTAAAATAATATATTAAAATATAATGTAAACAAATACTATGATATAACACACACACATATACAGTACATATATATATATATATATATAAACATAAATACATTTAAAATAAGGGATGAGGCTGAATAAATCATGCTAGAATGTTAATTTTTGGATGAAGTCGTTTAGTAATAACTGAAAAAAGTCCAGATGATTTCTACTTCTCACTTTACTGTACTTTCTGCCGTTTGTGGGTGTTTTTGGTGTTGTAAGTGTGTCTGCTTGTGATTTACGCCTCTCATAATCCTGACACACACTCCTACAGATGTAGCTCCATTAGTTCTGTTGACTTTACTCAGATGGTGGTTTTATGGCCGGTTATTTGGGAGGGATTTTTTCCGTGCGCTGGTGTCCAGAGGCCAAAACCAGCTCTCCTTGAGGTTCAGAGGAACGCCAGGAATCCTGCTGTCCTCCAGGAGCGCCAGATCGCAGAGCTGCCGGGACTTAAACACACAGATTCCTTAGGAGAAAACCAAATGCTGCTTTCTATAAAACACCTCCTGATGATCCGCTGATGGAGATTATGATATGGTCACATGTGAACCGAATGCGTCACTCTGCTTTAAAAATCACTGAATATTTAAAAATAAGAAAGTGCAATCATTTTGTCCTTGTATGTATTCATGTTGTTGATTTAAAGTATAGTTTGTGAATTTTTATGTTTTGTGTCTTTCAAGCCATATGCACATCAGAAAACACTTCCTGACTGATGCTTGTGAGGATGATGATGATGATGATGATGATGTGTGTTTCAGGATGACATCATGAGGCCTCGGAGAGTTCGACTGCAGTGTGAAGCTGCTGCAGCGAATCCAACCGCAGTGAGTAATGACGCTCTGTTTTAAAGAAATGAACACTTTCATTCATCAGTGATGCATTCAATTGATCAAAAGTGGCAGTAAAGACATTTATAATGTTACAGAAGGTTAATACTTTTGAACTTTTTATTCATCTGTGAATCCTGAAAAATAAAATGTATCAGTTTTCACAAAAATATACTGTTTTCAACATTGATAATAATTAGAAATGTTTCTCGAGCAGCAAATCAGTATATTAGAATGATTTCTGAAGGATCATGTGACTCTGAAGACTGGAGTAATGATGCTGAAAATTCAGATTTGAAAACAGCTATTTTAAATTGTAGTAATATTTTACAATATTTGAAATATGAACCAAATTGATACACCGTGACAGTAAACATGGTCTAGTGTATTTTCCATAAGCAGCGTCAGCAGGAGGGCCAGCGGTTATTTTTACATTGTTTTTTGAGGGCTGGGTTTGTTGCTTTGACCTCTGACCCCGGGTCACAGCGGGCGGAGCGGCAACAGACTGAAGAGCTGCGGTGCTACACAAACAGAGCACGACAGGAAATGAGGCGGACCAGTGAAAGCGGCTGTTGTGTTTTGGTGAAGGTGTGTGTGTGTTGGTTTAGGGTGTAACTTGAGTTTGTGTTGTAATCTGCCCTGTCTTTACTCTACACACACACATTTATAAATGTAGAAATCTTTTGTAACTTTATAAACGTCTTCACTGTTACTTTTGATCACTTTAATGCATCATTGATGAATAAAAGTATTTATTTCTTAAAAAAAACACACTATATCCTATATTTGCCACTAATGTTCTGTGTGTGTGTGTGTGTGTGTGTGTGTGTGCGTGCGCGTGCACGTGCGTGCGTGCGCGTGCGTGTGTGTGTGTGTTTTGTCAGATTGTGGGTTGTAAAGTGTGTCGTGTTCCTGAAGGCTCCACTGAACGTTACAGCAGGTGGATCAACTCTCTGAGTCCAGAGCAGCTCCTCACACAGGTCTCACATTCATTAAATCAACATTCCTTTTCTAAATGCATGTTATTGATCTTATTGTGAAAGATGCATCAATACAAGTTTTATTTTATTTATCTACATTTGTTACAACAACTGGTGGACACAACCTGCCTTGTTTTTATTTTATTTTAATGTTAGTTTGTTTTATTAAGTGTTTTTGTCTTATTTATTAGTTTTTATAGTTCTATTTAACTTAGCATTTTAGTATTAATTTAGTATTTAGTGTTAATTAATTTAAAATTATTTTATTTCACTTTGTTGCCTGGACAGAACATTTCTAATTTTCATTTCATTTTTTCAAGTTTAGTTTTCCATTTAAAACTAATATTTTATTTTGTTTCAGCTTTATTTCAATTTACAAACTTGTTTAATAGTTTTCGCCTTAGTTACCAATAACTGATACCAATGCTGGACTCGATTTTAGGTTTTATCAGTTTTGTAAATTATCATGAAAATAGATTCAAAAATGGGGGAGACATTTATGAAAACATTAATGAAAGTAACTTTTTTTTTTTCTTGTGCTTTATTAAGGAAGTGAAGGAAGTGGATCTGAAGTGTGTGTGTGTCTCATTCATGACAGTCTGTTTGATCTCTGTATTGAGTGTGTGTGTGTGTTGGCAGGATGTGTGTGTGTGTGTGTGTGTGTGTGAGGAAAGGCGAGGTGTGTTGTGTTTTGAGGGGTCGCGTGCCACACGGTCAGCGGGTCGCCACAGAAACAGGATGTGTACCTGAAGACAGATATTTCCATGGAAACAATGCGTGAGCGTAGAGCGTCACACGTGCTGGCGGGAAACGGATCCCGAGGGTCGTGAGGTCAGACCGATGTGTGGAACTTTCCCAAATCATCCCCAAAACACTCCAATTAACATCCCAAACAGAGAGAAAGTACAAGTGCTGTTTTACACGGCAACATCAAATTCTAATAACACCCTAGCAACTGCCTAGCAACAATTGCAAATTGCTAGGGCCTGGCAATGCCCTAGCAACCATTTAGAACACTGCAGCACTGCCCGGCAGTGCCCTAGCAACCACCAAGCAACCATTTAGAATACTGTAGCACTGCCCGGCAGTGTCCTGACAACTGCCTAGCAACCATTTAAAATACTGTAGCACTGCCTGGCAATGCCCTGTCAACTGCCTAGCAACCATTTAGAACACTGCAGCACTGCCTGGCAGTGCCCTAGCAACCATTTAGAATACTGCAGCACTGCCTGGCAGTGCCCTAGCAACCGCCTAGCAACCATTTAAAATACTGTAGCACTGCCTGGCAATGCCCTGTCAACTGCCTAGCAACCATTTAGAACACTGCAGCACTGCCTGGCAGTGCCCTAGCAACCATTTAGAATACTGCAGCACTGCCTGGCAGTGCCCTAGCAACCGCCTAGCAACCATTTAAAATACTGTAGCACTGCCTGGCAATGCCCTGTCAACTGCCTAGCAACCATTTAGAACACTGCAGCACTGCCTGGCAGTGCCCTAGCAACCATTTAGAATACTGCAGCACTGCCTGGCAAAGCCCTAGCAACTGCATAGCAACCATTTAGAACACTAACCTTATTAAACACCTTGTAATATGCTAACAAACACTCAAAACACCTTAGCAAATGCATAGCAACAGCCTGACAACCACTGAGAACACCAGAGCACTGCCCTGCAATGCTATATCAAGCTCTTAGCAACCACTCAGAACTTCCTAACAACGCTCTCTCCTGAATACTATAGTAACCACCTAATAATACTGCACCCTAGCAACCAATTACAACATCCTAGCAATGCCATAAGGACTGCTCCCAGCACCCTAGCAACTACCTAGCAGTACCATAACAACCTACATGGAATTGCATAGAAATGGCCTACCAACCTGGCATACATCTATAGAAATGTCATAGCAGCTGCCTAGCAACATCGTAGGGACTACTAACAGCACCATAGCAACCACTGTGAAAAACACTGTAACTTTATAACACCTTTGCAACACTCTAGCAACCACCACACACAACCAGAACATCATGATGCCACTCTGCAATGCCCTAGCAGCTGCATAGCAACCACTCAAAACATCCTAGTAATGTGACTCCTCACAGCACCATAGAAACCATGGAAAACAATAGTAACCATAGTAACATGCCAAGAACACCTTAACAACAAGAAAAACAACCTAACAAAGCCCCAGCAACCATCCAAAACACCCTCTTAACTGTCTAAGAACCACACAGAATATCCTAGCAACACCCTGCTCACAGCGCCCTAGCAACTGCCAAAACCTTAGCAACTGCATAGCAACCACTCAGAACATCTTAGCAACACCTTAGGGATTGCATGCAGCAACAAGCAACCATTCTGAAAACCATAGTAATAACAACACCAACACACTCAGAACACCTTAGCAACTGCATAGCAACACCCTAGCAACCTGGCGCACACCATGGCAGCATGTTTAAATGGATAAATGCTAATTTTTCCTTCATGAAAATCTGTTTTGAATGATGGTTTTCTGCTGTGGGTTTCTCCTCCGCATGTTCTTGTTCACTGAGAAGGGAGTCGTGTTTCTCTTGGGTGTGTTTGCACATTCCAGACGAGGTTATCCAGTGAAACACACACACACACACACACACAGTGTCCAGCCGGCTTAACTGTCTAAGAACCACACAGAATATCCTAGCAACACCCTGCTCACAGCGCCCTAGCAACTGCCAAAACCTTAGCAACTGCATAGCAACCACTCAGAACATCTTAGCAACACCTTAGGGATTGCATGCAGCAACAAGCAACCATTCTGAAAACCATAGTAATAACAACACCAACACACTCAGAACACCTTAGCAACTGCATAGCAACACCCTAGCAACCTGGCGCACACCATGGCAGCATGTTTAAATGGATAAATGCTAATTTTTCCTTCATGAAAATCTGTTTTGAATGATGGTTTTCTGCTGTGGGTTTCTCCTCCGCATGTTCTTGTTCACTGAGAAGGGAGTCGTGTTTCTCTTGGGTGTGTTTGCACATTCCAGACGAGGTTATCCAGTGAAACACACACACACACACACACAGTGTCCAGCCGGCAACATCTCCGCTACGACACACTCGCACCAGCTCAGTGTCAGAGTCTGAACACGGACAGACTCACACACACGACCTTTGACACAGGACTAGTAAGAACAGCAGGTTTTCGTGTGTTCTAACCTAAGTTCTAACCTATTGATGTGATTTTGTCCTTCATTAAAGGGTTAGTTCACCCAAAAATGAAAATTCTGTCATTAATTACTCACCCTCATGTCGTTCCAAACCCGTAAGACCTTCGTTCATCTTCGGAACACAAATTAAGATATTTTTGATGAAATCCGAGAGCTCTCTGACCCTCCCATAGACAACAAGGGTTCTACCACGATCAAGGCACAGAAACGTAGTAAGGACATCATTAAAATAATCCATGTGACATCAGGGGTTCAACCCTAATTTTACGAAGCTACAAGAATATTTTTTGTGCATAAAAAACAAATATAACGACTTTATTCAACAATTCTTCTCCCCTGAGTCACTCTCTGCCACCATTATCGAGAGTACCTTGCGTGTTCTACGTCAGCAGGACCATGCGCATGCGTTGTTTTCAGGCAGAGGTACTGTCGATAATGGCGGAAGACGTGATTTGGAGAAGAATTGTTGAATAAAGTCTTTATTTTATTTATTTTTTTTCGCACAAAAATTATTCTCGTGACTTCATAAAATTACGGTTGAACCACTGATGTCACATGGACTATTTTGTCGATGTTCTTGGTACCTTTCTGGACCTTGAACTTGGAAATACCTTTGCTCTTTATGGAGGGTCAGAGAGCTCTTGGATTTAAAAAAATCTTAATTTGTGTTCCGAAGATGAACGAAGGTCTTACAGGTTTTGGAACGACATGAGGGTGAGTAATTAACGACAGAATTTTCATTTTTGGGTGAACTATCCCTTTAACACAGCAAATCAAGTGCATGTAGGGGTGGGCGATATCTAATTGTTTGTGATATACCGATAAAAATTCTCCCCATGATAAGAATTAGTCTTCCCACGAAAACATCGATAAAACCTAGCTGTGGACATATTTCTGTGTGCGACCGTGCAGAGCGACATGGTGGAAGGTGGACGTGAAACTGAGGAGGAGTTTATGCCTAAATGAGATGCTGCCTCTACAATCTGGAACTGGTTTGGTTAGGGCTGTACAGTGCGACAAAAAAATCAGTCTGTGCGATGAATAAATGGACTACAGTAGCATGTGTGCGATACTGTTTCGCATATGTATGAGCCTGTTTACAAACCTTTTGTCCAACAAAGAGATTTATTGACATACTTTTACCCCAAATTCACTTCATAACATCAGTCAAGTGTTTGAAATAAAGTTTTTTTGTGACCAGACATGGTTTCATATCACAGAATGAGGCAGAAATCACTATTTTTAGCATTCTATACAATGATAAAGGCTATATCAGCTATCATTGCATTATAAATATACTTTATTCGTGTAAAAAATACCCAAGATGGTTTGAATAACACCGATGAAACATATATTGTCATAATTGTGTGTTTATTGTCTTCGTGTTTGATCAGTTCAAGCGTTTCTATCTTCTTTTTATTCAGCTACAGCGATAGCTGGTTGCCCGATGGGCGTATCAATCCTGAAGTATCGATATATCGATACTGATGCGAGTATCGAAAGTATCGATACTCAAATAAAAATTTTCCTGCTCATCTGAACACACGCAAATGTTGCAAGACAGAACCAATCAATCACAGAGAGCGTTCACTCACTGCTGACAGTGCATTCAATCTATCTTTTGGGAACGGCAGTACAAAACAATGCTTATCAGAGGACAGAAAAAAAAAAACGTATATGTTTGAGTTATTTCACGATAAACAAATTGAAATTGTAGCCTACATAGTTTGTGCAAATACATTCATTTATATTGAATGTTAAAAGTTCATATTGGTCATGTTCTATTCTGTAATGTTAATATAAATTATACCTGTCAGAATAAAAATGTTGCATTTTATGCATACAACAGCCTGTCACTGGCAGTCCCTTATGAAAATCAACCATGGTTTTACTAAAGTGACCGTAGTTCAACTATAGTATTTGTAGATTTCCATGGTTACCACTACAGTAAACATATTTTAGCCATGTGTAAACAAAAATATAACCTAATACGTTGCGATATTAAGGCATATTGAATGTTAAAATGCATTTCAAATATAAAGATAAGTGGGTATCATTAGCCATTTTACTCTTAGTAATGTAATAAGTGAATAAATGTCATAATTTAAAAGTTCAGTTGAGAAGTATTGTATCGGTATCAACGATACTGGCCTTCAAAAGTATCGTATCGAAAACAAAATAAGTGGTATCACCCATATTAGGGATTTCCTGGAACGTCATCAGTTCTGTTGCTTCTGTAATGAAACAGACATTGCCTATGTGCTTTTTTGGTAAAAATAGGCAAGATAATACTTCTCTCTAAAGAAACAGGAGTTTTTTTGTTTTTTTTTTGGTCTCTCAGTGGATGCACATTAGTTAGAGAGTTATCGTCATTTATATAATTATCGCAATAAATAGCAAAATATCATTATATATTTTTAAGTCTATGTCGCCCATCCCTAAGTGCACACAGATCCCTGTGCTCTAGTTAGTTTATTTGCCCTGAAACACATCACTGATTTAATCTATTTTGTCATCATTGAAATATTCCTGCCTTTCCTCCATCCACTCCATCTTTCATTCTTTCTCTTTGTGTGTGTGTGTGTGTTAAATGTCCTGAGCGTCTAGCTCTCCCTGATCTTTAACTCTCGGTCTGAACACACGCGGCCAAAGTAAACTCATTAGACTGGTGTTTGTGTGTGTGTGTGTGTGTGATTAGAGAGTGTTGAGAACATGTTAATGGTTATTATCTGCCAGACACTGTGTGACAGGATTGGTCTGTACAGACTGGAAGCTGTAATGCTGCAAAACAACCACAGACAGTCAGAACATATTTGATGTTTAATGTTCAGTGATTTTGGACCAATGATAATTTGCTGTGGGCGGAGCTACTAAACACATCAGTGAGAAATAGAGACCAAACATCCTGATTGGTGGACAAAAACTCAGATTTTAAATGCATTTATAAGTTTTGATGGTATTTTTTGTTGTTTCATCATGTGTGTTTACATTAACCAATGCAACAAATCCTGTCACTTGCAGTAAAGAAACTGCTAATGTGTTGTTTTTGTCATAAATAGCCCATAGTGAAATCGTATTGGTCCAAAATCACACTCCACATCGAATATGATCTGATTGGCTCTGATTCTTTAAGCATTTTGCCTTTATGAGGATAGTAAAATTAACTGATGCTAAATGCCTGCTTACACTAGCGTTCAGAAGATTTAGGTCAGAAGGGTTTTTTTTTTTTTAAATCTCTTCTGCTCACTAAAGCTGCATTTATTTAATCAAAAATGCAGTAAAAATCTGAAAAAAATAAATGGAATTTAAAATATTATGTTAATATCTGTTAACATTCATTGCTGTGATCAAAGCTGAATTTTCAGCATCATTACTCCAGTCTTCAGAGTCACATGATCCTTCAGAAATCATTCTAATATGCTGATTTGCTACTCAAGACACATTTCTGATTATTACCAACAGTTGTGCTGCCCAATATTTCTGTGGCAACTGTGATGCATTTTATTTTTCAGGATTCACAGATGACTAGGAAGTCCAAAAGAACAGCATTTATTTGAAATAGAAATCTTTTGTAACATTATAAATGTCTGTACTGTCACTTTTCATCAGTTTAGTGCATCTTTAATGAATAAAGTATTGACTTCTGTCCTAAATCAGGTGTACACATCTCATCCCTCTTTCATTCTTTCTCTTTGTGTGTGTGTGTGTGTTAAATGTCCTGAGCGTCTAGCTCTCCCTGATCTTTAACTCTCGGTCTGAACACACGCGGCCAAAGTAAACTCATTAGACTGGTGTTTGTGTGTGTGTGTGTGTGTGTGATTAGTGTTGAGAACATGTTAATGGTTATTATCTGCCAGACGCTGTGTGACAGGATTGGTCTGTACAGACTGGAAGCTGTAATGCTGCAAAACAACCACAGACAGTCAGAACATATTTGATGTTTAATGTTCAGTGATTTTGGACCAATGATAATTTGCTGTGGGCGGAGCTACTAAACACATCAGTGAGAAATAGAGACCAAACATCCTGATTGGTGGACAAAAACTCAGATTTTAAATGCATTTATAAGTTTTGATGGTATTTTTTGTTGTTTCATCATGTGTGTTTACATTAACCAATGCAACAAATCCTGTCACTTGCAGTAAAGAAACTGCTAATGTGTTGTTTTTGTCATAAATAGCCCATAGTGAAATCGTATTGGTCCAAAATCACACTCCACATCGAATATGATCTGATTGGCTCTGATTCTTTAAGCATTTTGCCTTTATGAGGATAGTAAAATTAACTGATGCTAAATGCCTGCTTACACTAGCGTTCAGAAGATTTAGGCCAGAAAGTGTTTTTTATTTTATTTTATTTTTTAAATCTCTTCTGCTCACTAAAGCTGCATTTATTTAATCAAAAATGCAGTAAAAATCTGAAAAAAATAAATGGAATTTAAAATATTATGTTAATATCTGTTAACATTCATTGCTGTGATCAAAGCTGAATTTTCAGCATCATTACTCCAGTCTTCAGAGTCACATGATCCTTCAGAAATCATTCTAATATGCTGATTTGCTACTCAAGACACATTTCTGATTATTACCAACAGTTGTGCTGCCCAATATTTCTGTGGCAACTGTGATGCATTTTATTTTTCAGGATTCACAGATGACTAGGAAGTCCAAAAGAACAGCATTTATTTGAAATAGAAATCTTTTGTAACATTATAAATGTCTGTACTGTCACTTTTCATCAGTTTAGTGCATCTTTAATGAATAAAGTATTGACTTCTGTCCTAAATCAGGTGTACACATCTCACGGGCCGACGGTCATCATGCCCACCTGGTTCTGTTCTCGTGACTGGTTTGAGAAAGTGGGTCCATTTAACGAGGGAGGAAAGGTGAGGCTCTTCTGATGCTAAATTACACATGAATCTCTTGATCAGCGTTTCATCTGAACTGATTCTCTATCAGGGCGTTCCTGAGGATCTGCTCTTCTTCTACCAGAGTCTTCGTCGTGGAGGTCACGCGATCCGAGTGGACGAGTGTTTGCTGGTTTATCGCTATCATGAACACGCAGCTACTCATTCAGTGCTGGAGTGAGTCTGTTTACAGTCACTACTGCAACATAGTGCTGTCAATCAAAGAAACACAGGCATGCCAGATATTTCCAGATAAACACTGTACGTGAATACAGTTTAATACAGTTAAAACAGTTTATCGGTGTGTTTTTGTTTTCTTTCTCATGGGACTTAATTATTATAAATTATTCTTAACATACTGAAGGGACTTAAAATACATAACTAAAAATAATTAATTAAAGTAATTACAAATTAATGAATAAATAACATTATTAATATAAATTATTGAAAATACTGAAGGGACCTAAAATACTAAAATAAATAAATACTAATAATATTTAGTATTATTTTTAATTAGTTAACACACTGAAGAGACTTAAAAAATAAACAAATAGCTAAATATAATCAGAATAATAACAGTAAATTAATAAATAAAGTTATGTATTGTTATTATTTAAAATACTGAAAGGACTACTAAAATAAATAAATAATTAATTAAAATAATTACAAATTAATGAATAAATAACATTAATATTATTATAAATTATTTTAAATACTGAAGGGACTTAAAATACTCAAATAAATAAGTATAAACAAACTAGCAAACATGCAAACAAATAAATAAATACATAAATAATATTTAGTATTATTTTTTTAATTAGTTAACCCTTAAGGGACTTAAAAATAAACAAATAGCTAAATATAATCAAAATAATTACAATAATGAATACATAAAGTTATGTATTATTTGTATTATTTATTTAAAATATATATGTATTTAAATACTGAATTTATGTATTTAAAATACTGAAGGGACTTTAAATACTAAAATAAACAAATAAATAAATAAGCATGATAAATTATATATAATCTAAATATAATAATAATAATAATAACAACAACTATTATTATTATTATCAATAGTAGTTAAGTTAATATACTGAAGGTATTTAA
>NW_015646377.1:372810-373133 GCF_001515625.1 Sinocyclocheilus rhinocerous | reverse complement strand
AATAATAATAAAGTTATAATACTGAAGGGTCTTTTAAAATATAAAATATTACATTATTATTATTAAATATTAAAAACTAGTAGTTTAATTAATAATTAAAATTTATTTTATTATGACTGTCAATCATTGAAAAATGATTTTCCAGACATGCAATGAAAGCACATGTGTTTTATAATCCTGCATGACACATTCAGCTTGAATGTTGTTTTTGTTAACAGTTTATCAGTGGAAAAAATATTTCAGGATCCTCATATTCTCACGGGTCTTTTTATCTGTGTGTGTGTGTGTCTCTGTGTGTGTGTGTGTGTGTGTTGGTGTCTCTC
>NW_015646377.1:332210-372752 GCF_001515625.1 Sinocyclocheilus rhinocerous | reverse complement strand
TGTGTGTGTGTGTGTGTGTGTGTTATCTGTCTCTGTCTGGAATGAGTGGCATCCTGTGACTCAGGGATTCCGCTCATTTTCTCTCGGTGGGTCCAGCGGGCCGCAGCTGTCTGTCAGTCTCGTTCTGTGTGTGTGCTGAGTGCTGATTGATGGATTTCAGGGTTTTATAATGCTGCAGGGTGAGGGATGTGCGCAGAGGAAGCTCAGTGCTCTTGAAATAACCCAAAGCAGCATGTTTCCACCTGAAGCGCGTCTGCTTCCTTCACTGTCGCTGCAGTGTGTGAGTGATGTGAGAGACTGCATTAACCCTCTCCTGTCCTCTGCTCTCAGAGAGACCATCTGGAGTCTCCGCGTCCACTTCCTGCAGGAGCGAGTGCTCAGCCAATGGGAGTCTTTCACCGTATGGAACGCTGGGAAACAGGGCCGCAGACTCTACCGCAGCTTGAGTCCCACCAATCAGAAGAAGGTACCGGATCCAAACACTGAACCGCTGGACACTTCCTCGTGTTTATAAGCGATAATATCAGGAAATACAGAATACACTTTAAAATACTAAAATAAATAAATAATAATTAATTAAAAATAATTATAATAATAATTATAATTAAAAATTGTGTGATCATGATGATAAATTCATCATCATCATCATGATCACACGTATTATTAATTAGTTAGGAACAGTGTTGGGGGTAACGCATTACAAGTAACGCGAGTTATGTAATCAGATTACTTTTTTCAAGTAACGAGTAAAGTAACGCATTACTTTTTTAATTTACAAGAAAATATCCGAGTTACTTTTTCAATTTTTTTTTTATTGCTGAAGAGTGTTTCTTCTGCGTTCTACTGTACAGACGTGAATTTACTTTTGCTTCAGCCTGAGGTTTATTCATTACACTTTTTGGTGTGAAAGGACTTTTACATTTGCTATAAATAGAACTTCTTATATTAAAAACAATCAAGCCCTGCTCATATTTAAAAAGTAACGCGAAAGTAACGCAAAAGTAATGTAACATTACTTTCCATAAAAAGTTACTAAGTAACATAATTAGTTACTTTTTTATGGAAAGTAACGCAATATTGTAATGCATTACTTTTAAAAGTAACTTTCCCCAACACTGCTTAGGAATTTAAAAATACTAACATTTTAAAATAAAATTTGTGTTAATAATATTAATAATATATATTATTATATAAGGGACTTGTAATCAGAAGAAGATAACAGAAGAAGATAACGGCTCAAAACATAACCATTAGATGTTTCCTTCCTACAGTAATATAAGGAAATGCAAAATGGATTTTAAAATACACAGATTTTTTTTTTTATATTATTAATAATAATAATTATAATGTTATTATTTTATTACTAAGCACTTAAAAGTTCTAAAGGGATTTAAAAAAATACTACAATAAATAAATAATAACAATTAAAAATTATCTAAATAAATGATTAATTATTATTTGTGTTAGTATTAGTTAAAATACCGGACCTAAATACTGAAGTAAATAAATAATCATGATTAATTTAAAAATTCATTTATTAGTATTATTATTATTATTATTATTATTATTATTTAAAACACTAAAGGGGCTTAAAATACTAAAATTAAAAACAATATGGTTCATTAAAAATAATTAATTATTATTGATATTCACAATACTGAAGGGGCTTAAAAATACTAAAATAAATAAATAATCATATTTAAATTAGAGTTTACATTTGTGGTAATAATGTGGTAATTGTTGTTATTATTAATTATAAATATTAAGGCAAAATCTAATCCTAGTAATCCATTAGTAACTGCCCTTAGCAACCAGCCAGAACACCACAGCACTGCAATAATGAATTGATATTCAATAGTTAGTTAATTAATATTCGGTTAATTCATGTTTAATAATTCAGGAAATGAAGAGGTTGTGTTGTTCTTTATTGTGTCTGTGTTTGTGATCGCAGGTGAAAGCGTTCTGTGACGTAGATGAGAACAAAATTCAGAAAGGCTTTTACACGTATGAGGAGTCGAAGGTGAGTTCATTATAATCACTTTATGATCAAACACTCACTTTAATGCAGAATTATAGTGGTTATATATGCTTTAAAACAGGAGCATAATCACAGTTTCAGCTGGGGACATTTTCATGGGAACATGGTTGATGTAAATGCAGAATCGTGATTAGTTATGCATATATAACGTTAGTAATGAATCAGTGTTTATGCTCAGACACAGATTAGCCGTCAGCTGTTTGCAGAAGTACATGCGCTGACTAATTAATTTCCTGGGAAATCCATCATTAGCCACATTAGTGTACGAAAGCACACGGCGCAGCAGCCAAAACCACCGCAATCACCACAGGAACAGTCACTTCCTGCAGAAGAGCGGTTATCTGAAGATGAGGAGATGAACCCACACTCACTTGAGCTTATTAATAACCAATAATTAGACAGTGAAACGCTGATATTGTGGTTAAACACTCACTCGTTTTCTGTGTTTCTCTCAGGAATGGCCCAAACCCAGGATTCCTGTGCTGCACTTCACAAACGCATCGCCGCCGTTCATCGTGTGTGTGAAGCTGGTGAGTGTGTGTGTGTGTGTGAGAATGTGTGTGTGTGTGTGTGTGAGAATGTGTGTGTGTGTGTGAGAATGTGTGTGTGAGTGTGAGTGTGAGTGTGTGGAAACATACTTTAATAGCACGCAGGGAATGACTTTTCTCTAATATCGGCCCACTGCGCACACACACGCTCTGGTCCAAATGACTGTGAGGCTCATATCAATCTCAATCATCCTCTGTGTTTTCCTGCTAATCAAACTCCGGCGGGATCTGATATTATCACACACAGCTGTTTCATACTGCCGTCTGCGCCCTACATAGACAGCACATTAACTGAGGTTTGGGGTTGGTGAGATTTTTTTGAATGAAGTCTCTTCTGCTCACCAAGGCTTATTTGATCAAAAATACAGTAAAAATCTGTAATATTTTTACAATTTAAAATAGCTGTTTTCAATGTGAATATATTGTAAAATGTAATTTATTCCTGTGATCAAAGCTGAATTTCCAGCATCATTACTCCAGTCTTCAGTGTCACATGATCTTCAGAAATCATTCTAATATGCTGCTCAAGAAACATTTATTATTATTATCGATGTTGAATATTTTTGTGGAAACTGATACTGATTTTATTTTTCAGGATTCACAGATGAATAGAAAGTTGAAAAGAACAGCATTTATTTGAAATAGGAATCTTTTTTTTTCAATTAAAAAAATTTCTTTACTGTCACTTTTGATCAATGTAATGCATCCTTGATGAATACAAGCATTATTTATTAATACTTTTATGATTACTAATTGAAGTATTTTATATATTTGTGTACGTATGTATTTATTTATGATGGTGTAATCTGTGTAGGATATGACTCACGGAGTCCTGGAGGGAAACCTGCGCTCGCTGCAGCTGAAGGAGGGAATACATTATTATCATTTCAGCTGAAGACGCTGTGCTTTGAGCTGCAGTACAGTGAAAGCTCAGGGACTGCGGGAGCTGACAACACCTTCTGCTAGAAAACAGTTTCATAATGGGACTGAGTCACGTCTTAATGAGAATATAAGAACACACAACCTTTTCTGTCAGAGCTGGAGGAAAGAAACCCTCATCAGATGAGTGTCAAACTATAGGAGACAGTCAAAACTCTGAGTGAAATGTGTGTGAGAGCTGGGAACTGCTTCCTGCTGTCCTTCCCAGAGTTCCCGGCTTGAGAAACCTCTCACATCCCTCTAGCACCTACACACACACACACACACACACACACCAGCTTCACACACACACACACTCAGGCGTCTGTTTGCATTCCTGATGCCCCGTGTCACTGGATTTCTCCATCGTTCCCGAGTGACGCTCAGAATAAGCCCTTTTCCCACAGACACATCCATCTTTAAAGAGTTAGTTCACCCAAAAATGAAAATTAGCCCATGTTTTACTCACCCCCGAGGCACCCTAGGTGTATATGACTTTCTTCTTTCAGACGAATCCAGTCGGAGTTATATTAAACATTTTTCCTTGCTCTTCCAAGCGTTAGAATGGGAGTAGGCGGGTGTTTTTGTTCAATGGTCCAAAAGATGTGAAATAAAGTGCGCGCATCCATAATAAAGCATACCTCTCATGACTCCGGGGGGTGAATAAAGGCCTCCTGTAGCGAATCCGTGTGTTTTTGTAAGAAAAATATTCATATTTCAAACGTAATAAACACTTTTTTTATGACCACAGTGTACTGCTGGCTGCTCTCAATCAGGTCCTCTTGATGTCAGAGAGTGCTGAAATGGTACAGCAACTCAAACTGTTTAAGACATTATTGAAGGGAAATTGAGTGGCAAATACTGCAATTTACCACAGACGGGCGACGTGACGGTATAAACAAGCGCTGTTCAGCTATGTGTAATTATAGCAATTAATGGTGAAGTGCAGTTAGTTACCACTCCTAACCTGGTCATTATTAATAACCAGGCTGAGGCAGAATCTGATTGCATTTTTCACGTTTCACGTTGATTTTAAAAAGCCAGTGACATTGGAAAATCAAATATATGCGATCACAGAGTTGTGCTTCTTCACATGTTGACTTTCTACAGATTGAGATTGAATTTTGTAATCCTGCCATTGTTTCAGTACAGAGTTAATTTAGTACTTCATTTTATACTGTTATAGTATTTATTCATATTTTGCCTATTTTACTTTTTATATTTTGTTTTCATTTTATTTTCTGTAATTTTCTTGTGTTTTTGATATTACTATTATTATTTTTATTTATTTTTTTACAATATTTAGAATATAATATGTTTAGCAGCTTTTGTACTTCAGCTTAAACTTATTTTAATTCAGTTATTTTCTACGGCAATATTTCTCATTTTCGTTGAAATTTTCATCTAATATTTGTGACTCTGGAGCACAAAAGCAGTCTTAGGTATCTCGACCAAATATTGTCCTATCCTAACAAACCATACATCAGTGGAAAGCTATTTATTATGATGTATAAATCACAATTTTGAAAAATTGACACTTAAGACTGGTTTTGTGGTCCAGGGTCACATATGTATTTTATTGATATTTTATTTCAGCGATTTTAAATAGTTTTAATTAACACTGTTTTAGTATTATATTTTATTTCAAATGCTTCTGATATTAAAAATGTATTGTAGGATTTTTAAAACTGGTCTCTGTCATGTTTTTGTCATGTATGTGTGTGTTAGCAGCAAACTTTAATAATTCCTGACAGATTCTGACAGGTCTGGTTAGTTTTATCTCTCTTCCTCTCAACAGTCCTTCATTTATGTGTATGTGTGTGTGTGTGTGTGTGTGTGTGTGTGTGTGAGAGAGAGAGACTGGAATGTGTGTGTGTTGCACTGAGACATTATCTGAGGTCAGCGGCCACGTTCCTGTGAGTGTGTGTCTGTGAGTGTGTGTGTGTGAGTGTGTGTCTGTGTCTGTGTGAGTGTGTGTGTGTGAGTGTGAGTGTGTGTGTGTGAGTGTGTGTCTGTGAGTGTGTGTCTGTGAGTGTGTGTCTGTGAGTGTGTGTCTGTGAGTGTGTGTCTGTGAGTGTGTGTCTGTGAGTGTGTGTCTGTGAGTGTGTGTCTGTGAGTGTGTGTCTGTGAGTGTGTGTCTGTGAGTGTGTGTCTGTGAGTGTGTGTCTGTGAGTGTGTGTCTGTGAGTGTGTGTCTGTGAGTGTGTGTCTGTGAGTGTGTGTCTGTGAGTGTGTGTCTGTGAGTGTGTGTCTGTGAGTGTGTGTCTGTGAGTGTGTGTCTGTGAGTGTGTGTGTGTGTGTGTGTGTCTGTGAGTGTGAGTGTGTGTGTGAGTGTGTGTGTGTGAGTGTCTGTGAGTGTCTGTGAGTGTGTGTGAGTGTGAGTGTGTGTGAGTGTGTGTGAGTGTGTGTCTGTGAGTGTGAGTGATGGAGCGTGTGTTGTAGGTGTGCGTGTGTGGGTCGGGTCACGGTTCATGGCCTGTAAATATTTAGGATGGTGTGTAAGTGGAGGGTCAGAGCTCATCTGAAGGGTGACACACACACACACACACACACACCATCCCAAGTAAACATGTCTGTAGATAGAAAACTGAATCCCCTGGCACAACACAACCATCTCAAACACATTTTTTTGTTGTTAAAAATGTGACTATTGTCTTCCTTCTTTTAAAAAAATATTTTTTTTGTTTATTTAAATGTTAGGTTGTTATTAATTAATCATATTATTAAATTAATTTTATTTATTGAAATAAATTCATAAAAAATTAATGTGCATTGCTTTTATTAGGAATGCCATAGTAATATTTAATAATTTGTGAATGTATATTTTACATCTATTTTTATCTAGCTCTTGGAGTCGGACTGAATCAATCTTGTGCTCGTGTTATATGGCGCTATATTCGGTGCGCGGCGCATGCGCAGTGAGCGGTCGGTGTCCCGCGAGGCGCGTGCAGCTGTAATAAAAGCGTGCGACTCAGCAGCATCTGATAGCAGTGTTTATAAAGCCCAGAATAACCGCAGCCGCCTCCAGACACACGCCTGGAGTCACACACCCTACAAGAGGGGGGAAGGAAATATGCTGCACATGAAGCAATCAAATACTGAATATATACCGTTATTTATGTCTTTCGCCAGTGTAGCCTACAACAAATTTCGGTATATCGCTGTATAGTATTAGTAGCATATTGTTTGTGACAATTACAAATACACAAAAGTACCCATGTTTTTGGACATGTTATGTACCATGGTCGTTTTATTTACAGTACGGTTGTAGATGAATGTTGTATCATTTAGTGTTATTCAGTACTGTTTGGGGACTTGAAGGTATATTGAAGGTGCTTCACATACCGCGGTACAGCCACAGTACCACTAAATGGGGTTATAAACTTAAGTTTTGGACTTAAATAGGACTTAATGAACATAACTGTTCAAAAGGTTGGGATCAGTAAGATGTTTAGTGTGTGTGTGTTTTTTTTTTAATGGAGTCTCTTATATGCTCACCAAGGCTACATTTATTTGATCAAAAATAAAGAAAAAAAGGGATATTGTAAAATATTATTGCAATTTCTAATATTGGTTTCCTATTTTAATAAACTTTAAAATATTGTAACACAAAATGTCTATTTTGAATAAACACTGTTCTTTTAAACTTTTTATTCATCCTGAAAAAAAATATCACAGGTCCCAAAAGATATTAGGCAGCACAACTGTTTCCAAACATTGATTACAAATCAGCATATTAGAATGATTTCTGAAGGATCATGTGACACTGAAGAATGGAGTAATGATGCTGAAAATTCAGCTTTGATCACAGCAATAAATTATATTTTAAAGCAATTTAAAATAGAAAACTGTTATTTTAAATTGCAATAATATTTCACAAAATTACCGTTTTTTTTTTTTTTTTTAAATAAATGCAGGCTTGATAAGCATAAGAAACTGATAAAAAAAAAAAAACACATAAAAAAATCTTACTGATGCCAAATTTTTGAACAGCAGTGCAAGTGTGTAAATGCTTGCTGCTGTATAATGGTTATCGCGGCGTGCTGGCGGGGGCGTGGCTTAGAGGCGTGCCGCGTGTTGTGGGCGGGGCTTGAGTTTGTATGAGGGAGAAAGTTTCTACGGGACTCATTACTGTGTCTGGGCTTCTGACTCACGCGCGATCATGCTCTTCATTCCGGATCTGTCTGCTCTTGATCTGGTCATGCAGTTTCAGAAGTGACCCAGAGCAGCCGTGGATTGAGATTTTCTACAGACTGGAAGAGATTGTCGGGGGTTTTGAGGATGTTTTTATTCATTCTGTTATCAGCTCTGGTCCTGTGTGGATGTGCACAATATTCCAGCGACCAGTGCAGCTGGATAGGAAGGTGAGCCTTGCATTTTATATCAGATCAAATCATTATAAAGGTCTTACATTAAAACAGTATCTTTATTCTGTCCGCAGAAAATGCGTACAAAACTAATTGCACATTAAAAACTGTTTTTTTTCTTTGCATGATTGCATTGCATACAAAATGTTTTTAACAAGCTAAATATTTTATGAAATATCCTGTTGATCATTATGCGTGTTTGTATAAGGAAGACTTTTGTACATTTTAGTCTACTATATCTTTGTTTTTGTTTTTTGACCATGCAAAGAAATGTTAAATGCTAAAACTTGCAATATAGCCTAACTGTTAAGAAGTGTAAATGCATGGGTTTAAATCGTGAAATCCTGTGAGAGCTAGGTGATGGGGAAAGTCCGGGCATGCCCTTATTGGACATGTTATTACATTTTACCTGTAGACACTGATTCGCGAACCGATTGTTCTTTTGAACCACTTCTTTTCAATGTTGCCGACGGGACGATTCGGATTCGCGAAGGTTAATTCGTAAATTATTACTCTGCTGGATTGCATCTTTGTTTGAGAATGAAAAGGTTAACATGTATGAATCATTAGATCGCATCTGACACGATATACTTTGTCAGTTCAAGAAAATAATACGCAAAAAAGCTTCACGAATTAAAAAAAAAAAAAAAAATGAACCGTTCGAAAGAATCGATTCACTAAAATGAATCGAACACTCAGCGCTAAAGCGAAAAATGACTGACGAAAAATTGCCACTGATTTGTTTTATAGTATTTTATGCGCCCACAGTGACGTTCATATCCATCTGCTCTCTCTCTCTCTCTCTCTCTCTCTCTCTCGCTCGCTCTGTCTCTCTCTCTCTCTCTCTCTCTCTCGCTCGCTCTGTCTCTCTCTCTCTGTCTCTCTCTCTCTCATTGACTGTGTTTTTGTCTGTTCTCTGGTTTAATAGCCGCCTCGCACTTTTTCTTTCAACTCCTTCATTTGACTCTTTAAAGCAGACCGCGCCGAATCTGGCCTCTATTACGCGCCGCACAGCTTAATTGACTCCAGAAAATGATTTAATAACGTTAATTAAAAGCAAGCCGGATGAAATGGAGGGGAATTTCGGGGTCACGTGTGCGAAACTCGGCTCTTTTGCTCTGAAAACATTTGGCACTGATTTCAGCAGAAACCCAACCCCGTCAGTTTAATTATAACGCCCCGCCAGACCCCCAGCTGGAGCCCAGCCATCGTTTACTCACCCTCATGAAGACCCAGAGCTTCAATATTTGGTGGAAATGCAGGAATATGATCAATCTGTATTTTGGAATCAGCCAATTATTTTTTAAATGTATGAGATTGGACAAACTCAACTGGTAAAGTGAATTGGACTTTCAGAGCTGCTTTTTTTTCAGAAGAAGGTCATCATTTTCCATACTGTTCACCTGACGAGTAAATCTCAAAGCCTCTGCGATCCAGCCGGAGCAGACACTAACACTGTAATCATCACGAAATAAGCCAAACCACAACCACTTGAAAGCGCTGTATATAGTGGGGAAAATGAAAATGTCACATCTGGATGACAGCTTGTGCCATATCTGTTATTCATTTATTTATTTTTACATTTGTTTGAGTATTATTTTAGTTTTTGTTTAGTTTATTCTCATTTAGTAGAACAAAATGTGGAAAACATCTGATTGGAAAACGACTTTTTGCATTAAACATTTGAATATATTCGGTAACAGTGGCTGTGATTCTAATTCCCTTGACTGAAATAAAAAAAGTATATTTTAAAGGCATTTCAAAACAAATGCATACATTTCAAGATTATCGTATAAGATTTTCAGTTCTCCTGGAGTCTGTGTGCAGTTCATCTGATATTGAAACGGTGTGATTCTCCAGGAGGACTGTCCACCAGGGTTTGTGACCGTATGTCTCGGTTGAGAAAGACTTAGCTCTGTTTGTGCTCTCTCTCTCTCTGTCGGTCTGCAGTGGTCTGATGCACGAGTCTCATGCGCGGGACGTGGAGCAGGTGTACCTGCGCTGTGCCGAAGGCTAATATCTCACACGTTTGACATCTGATCTCTCCTGATGTTGCTCTTAGAGACGAGGAGCAGGTCACGCTCATCCTGAAGGTCACAGCACGGATCAGAGCCGTGGACATCACAATTTGTCGAGCTCTCAGATTTCTGTCGTTTGAAAAATAAACAGTTGTGTTTCTCTGCACTGACTGAGCAGCAAGACATTTGGATTCAAACTGGAATAATAACAATAATAGCCTAAATGTAATTTTTTTATAAAAAAAACAAAAAAAGAATAAAAATGACAAAAGCACATAACAAAATTAAACTAAAATAAAATATAAAGATAATTAAAAATATGAATAAATACTATATAAGTATATAAACAATACTAACACTGGAAAGTTGCCCCTGCATGGCATGTTACATTCTTTCATGCTTTTATTTTGTGGACAAAAAGAGGTAATTATTGTTTTTATTTTTCTGTATTGCTAAAATTGTACCCCAACCTGCAGCGGGCGGAGGGTCACCTGCGCGCCTGCGTCAAGCCGCGGCCGGACTCGCGCGGGGCCAGGCTGTACGTGGAGCGGGCCGGAGCGCTGCGGCTGCTGCTGACGGAGCAGGACCAGGCGGCTGGACGCGTGCGCTGCTTCAGTCTGCAGGAGGGGGCGCTGTTCGTGGAGGCCTCCGCTCGCCGGGACATCAGCCGGAGAATCACTGCCTTTCAGTACCAGCTGATCTCCGGAGACCAGCCGCACTCACATGCAGGTATACTGACAACAAAACTGTCTCAATTCAGACTTTACCTCGATATTTATACACTTGCCCTGAAATGCCTTTAAGGGGCCGTTCACATATCGCGTCTTCTGCGCGCTCAAGTTTGTTATTTCAAATGTAGACGCGCAGCAGTCCAGCTTATAATGGAAGCGACGCGCTTATTTTTTTCCAGCCGCATCGAGATAAAAACATTTAAACTTTTCAGAATGCCGCAAGCGCATTTTCATGTGACAAAAACCAACCAATCAGCTTCATCCTTTCCCGTAACAACATTGAAAGCTCAGCCAATATGAAGGAACAGCTGATCATAGCTTCTACAGGGATAGCCATTTTTAAATAAATTTAGTAGCAGAGCTACTGCAAGCGATTTTCAGTGCTGCAAATCCATTTATCCTTTGCTGAAACTTCCGCGTCGTCAAGGAGAGAGCAGGTCATGGTTGCTTAGCAACGGCAGACACCTCCGGAGCGCAAGCGCCCGAACGCTTTGGAAAAAAGCAGAAAGCAGCGCCTAGCGTTTTCCACATGTTTTTAGGCACGGCATGTGAATAGCCCCTTAAAGATCTTTTTTTTTATTTATTATTATTTATTTTTCCCAGTCAAAAGAATCATAATCACAATCATAATCACATTGTTGACAAATGCATTCAATGCAAGAAGTAAAATATAATAATACTATTAATAATAATCAGGCATGATTATTACCCTTTTTCATTAAATTTATGCAGAAAATATATTTAATGTAGCCAATATGAAGGAACAGCTGATCATAGCTTCTACAGGGATAGCCATTTTTAAATAAATTTAGTAGCAGAGCTACTGCAAGCGATTTTCAGTGCTGCAAATCCATTTATCCTTTGCTGAAACTTCCGCGTCGTCAAGGAGAGAGCAGGTCATGGTTGCTTAGCAACGGCAGACACCTCCGGAGCGCAAGTGCCCGAACGCTTTGGAAAAAAGCAGAAAGCGGCGCCTAGCGTTTTCCACACGTTTTTAGGCACGGCATGTGAACGGCCCCTTAAAGATGTTTTTTTTAATTATTATTATTTATTTTTCCCAGTCAAAAGAATCATAGTCACAATCATAATCACATTGTTGACAAATGCATTCAATGCAAGAAGTAAAATATAATAATAATAATAATAATCAGGCATGATTATTACCATTTTTCATTAAATTTATGCAGAAAATATATTTAATGTTTTATTTATTTATATAAACCAATTTAACAATACACAAAATTATTATTGTTTAAAATATATTTGACATTTTATTTATATACCAATTTAGCAATGCACAATATTATTTTTTAATACAGAAAAATAATGATAATAATTACCTATTTTTAATACAAAATCAAAACATGCAAAATGCCATGCAGGGACATCTCGACAATTATATTTTAGTATTAAATACATACTATAATGTGTTATATATATATATATTGAATTTGATTGTGTTTTTTTTTATTTTGAGCTTTCATTTTTGTGTAAGTTTTAGTAATTTTGTTTTTGTAATTTTTATATTTTTTTAAACATTATTTAACTTTTTAAACTATTTTTGACTTTTTTCATAAGTTTTCATAATTTTAGTACTTCAACTTTTATTTCGGTTAGTTGCTTCGGTTAAACGAACAAATTTCAAATTTTTGTAGACTTTTTTTTAGATTTTTCATCTAATATTTAATATGTAATATTTGTTAGATGAATATTTTTGTCAAATAACTTCATCTAATATTTCTTCAGCTTTTTTAAATAACAAAAGATGATTTTCAATAGTTTTTAGTTTTAATATAACACTATAAACACTGTATCTTTTGTATTGTTTTTTAATTAGGATGCAAATGAATAATCACTTTATCTTTTTTTTCCACAGAGTTTTGCACTGATTCACTTGAAACATAAGAAAAAGAACTCAATCTCTATTTGCATTTTTTGCTTCTGAAGTTTTAATATTCTGGTATTTTCCAGAATATGAAATATTTTTGGGTGCGAAACGTTTACCGACGTGATCTTGAGAAACTTCATCATAATATTTACATTGTTAGTGAATTTTATATAATCAGAAAATACAATATTGAATATATTGTAAATATTACCCAGCTCTAGCGTATACAGGAATACGTGTGAAAGCGAGAGAGAGGGTTGTGTTGGGGGTCGAATAACAACACTGTCTGTCAAATGGCCGTCATTCACATGAAAGACTGGTTTAGAGAGGCTGTAAAACGTCTGACCCTGTAAAACCCATCCGCCCCCGCTGCTCCCCCAGATCCGTGTTCAGCCTGACATAAGAAAATAAACAGTCTAATCAGGAGGTCCCGCCGGGGTCAAGCAGCCTGTAGAGCTGTCAATCACAGCCAGCGCTGCGTCTGATTGGTCTGATGCTCGCTCAGGTCCACTCTCATTGGTTGGTTTGATATGAAAGATGCTGTTGTATTGTCTGTGAAGGTGAGATGAGCTCTTACAGAGTAGCTTAATAGTTTCAAGAGGGACTTGTAATGATACAATTCAGTTCTCTTTGTAGAGAATCACAGGCTAAATACTGAAATCTTAATAATTTGTCCTTCATTTCTTCCACATAGCTACCTGGAGTCCCCTTCAGAATGCCTTTTTCTTTTGTTTCCCTTCCCCCTCTTTTTTCCCGCTCCATTCCCAGAGGCTTTAGATTCGTAAACATGTAAGTCTTGAGGTGTCCTGAGCTCCTCACCTGTTGGTCTCACTCACGCTTGGACAGGCGTCTGATGGCTCTACAGGGAGAAAAGTGTGTGTGTGAAAGGAGTTTTTTTAGGAATGTCTGAACTGTTCTCTTGTAAGCAATGAAAGTGGACCCTGATTTATACAAGCTCAAGCTCCAAAAAAGTACCATAAAAGTCATCCATATGACCAGAATCCCATTTTTGTCAGATTTTCAGTCAATAAATTCCATTCTGTTCATCACAGGGCTATCAAACTGTGATTTGTTGGTTCAACTGACTCTTTAACTGAAGTCTGCGGTGCTCATAAGACAGCTGTTTCAGTCACTTATGGTTCCCAGAACGTTCTGATTCACATAACATACATTTAAAGTTTATAAATAAAAATCTAATACATAACAATTAGGGAAAATTTTGGAAAAGTTACTTTACATTTGTAGATATAACACCTAAAAATAACCATTAAAGAACATTAAAATAAGCATTAGGGAACGTTCTGTAAAAGTTACTTTACACTTCTGAATATAAAACCTAAAAATAACCTTTAGTGAACCTAAAAATAACTATTAGGGAATATTCTGTAAAAGTTATTCAGTTGTGAATATATACAGTATATATATATATATATAACCTTTAGCGAACCTAAAAGTAACTATTAGGGAACGTTCTGTGTAAGTTATAAAAAATTAATAAATTAAAAAAAAAAAAAAATCTTGCTGCAACATTATTGGAAATGTATTTTCTAAATAAAATAAAATAAAATAGTTTTTCAAGAACCTAACCAAATGCTAACATTAGGGGAAGGTTGTGTGTTTGGTAATGTTGTAGCTGAGCTCTTCAAGCTCGTAGCGCTCGTCTGCGGGACTGGATCTCAGTCTGGTTTCGTCTCAGTCTCACACTCGCGCTGTGTGTTTGTCAGCAGCTCTGTCTGAACAGCTGATCTGAGGATTGAGCTCTCATAATAAAATAAGAGCGCTGGTTTGGCTCTGGTTTGTGTGGGATCAGTAAAACGAGACGAACGCGTCCCTTCCCCCGTCACAATCTCAGCTCCGCTCGTTAATGAGCCGTTAGCCGCGGGGTGGAAGGTGCTGGAAGTCGTTAAAGAGCAGTTTAGAGCGGTTTATGCAAGTGTGAGTCTGAATGTGCTTTTATGTGTTAAATCAGGTGAGATATCACATTTACATTGAATCGTTTCACAGGGCGAGTCTGGAGATCAATGCTTTACATTTACATTTTACCCAATTTGTGAGTCTTAACTGAAAGTGACGAGGAAAAAATTATAAATATATGATAGTGTTTTCTAAAACATGCAAAAACAAACATGCAGCACAACCAGTGTAGTCTGATTCACCTCTGATCTGTTTGAATCATTGTAACGAATCCTTTGCTGATTCATCAGAACATATGACTCACTTGAGTGAACTAAGACAGCCTGCTGCAACAATTTTTATAATAAATTAAATAGTAGTTTTAATCAACATTATACAACATTAATACACCTATAACATTAAACTGTTAATCTTATTTTCTATGCATTTGTTTTGAGGAATCAGTTTTGGTTGCCAGAATGTTTCGTTCTCACAATGCATTTTTATGGTTTATATTAAAAGTGTAATGGTGTGTGCACACCAAAAGCGAATTTAATTATTTGCTTGAGTAGATTACATACAAAGTCAGTGCAAATACGCGAATAAAAGCAAATTCACGCTGAGCGATGGGAATGACGCGAATTGGCCAACGCGATTGCCACAAACGCACGATATATGCCTCAATTGCGTCTTCCACGCAAGTTGAAAAATTTTAATTCGAGTGGAAAATTTGCATGACGTGTTGTCACGCAACCCAATCAGCAAAGAGCTTATTGACACGTCCGGTTATGTCAGAAAATGAAGGACAGCATTACGCAAGGATTTTATTTGCTTGAGTGACACGACAAACATCCCACAAGTAATCTAGAGCGATAACGTGATGTGAATATTAGCTTCGCTTTTGGTGTGCACACACCATAACATTTATAAATAAAACCTAAAAATAACCATTAGTGAACTTTCTGTAGAAGTTGTTTTATAATTGTAAATTTAAGATGTAAAAATAACCTTTAAGAAATATTTAGTTAAACATAAATATAAAAAGTTAAATATAAAAAGTAAATATAAAATATAAAAAGAATCATTAGTGAACTTTCTGTATAAGTTGTTTTATAATTGTAAATTTAAGATGTAAAAATAACCTTTAAGAAATATTTAGTTAAACATAAATATAAAAAGTTAAATATAAAAAGTAAATATAAAATATAAAAAGAATCATTAGTGAACTTTCTGTATAAGTTGTTTTATAATTGTGAATTTAAGATGTAAAAATAACCTTTAAGAATTATTTAGTTAAATATAAAAAATTTAATATAAAAAGTAAATATAAAATATAAAAATAACCATTCAGGAACGTTCTATAAATGTTTTTTTTTTGTTTTGTTTTTTGTGAATGTAAAGCCTATTCTGAGAATTGTTATAATAATAAATGTTCTGAGAATGTTAGATTTTTGTGGATGTACATTTTTACAATGCTACTGAACATTGTAACAAACAACAATTACAACAGTAAAAACAAACTTGTGTTAAAATATTAAAAGGCTAAACAGCACAAATATACAACCTTTAAAAGTATTAGGCACTGGAGGAGCTCTAATATCACTGGGTGGACTTTTCAAGTATTATGCACAAATCAACCATAAAAGCCTTTTTTAAATGTATGTGTGTTTATTTTACAGATGTTTAGCATGCTGTAATGTGGTTTAATCTCAGTCAGATGCTGGGTTTGGCGGCAGGAAAGGCAGATAATGATGATAATATCTGAATGGGGTCAGAGGGCAAAGGTCAGAGATCACAGGACTCAGACACAGCTGGAGTGTGACGGGTGTGACGCAGCACAGGCCTGACGCGTCTGAGGAGGAAATGTCTCTCCATTTCCCTGCGTTCATGTGTGTGTGTGTGTGTGAAACAGCTGCAGTCTCAGACTCATGTAACGTGTGTGTGTGTGTTTTAGCTGCATGCAGACCCTGCACTAATGACGAGCTGCTGATGGCGATCTGCACCAGCGACTTCGGTAAGTTAAACCTGCTTCTTACTGCTTTGAACTATTAGTTTCCCTGCCATAATGTACCATTTTTTTCCTGGAAATAAGTCATACCTGACTATAAAGGTCTTTGCACAGTCTGAAATTCCTGTCCGAAAAAATTTGGCATGTTAAAAAATAAATACGACCTCACGTTTGTCAATCACGTTTACACACTGCCTCCGAAATTTTCGTCCGCCATAAAAAAAAATTTGGATCAGTTCGATTTTCTGCGTTTTCACATCTGTAGCAAGCATTTTGATAGGAAAGGATGACGAATATGAAAAAATTTTTAAAAACGTATATGAAAATTTCGAACTCGGTGTGCAAGGACCTTAAGTCACATAGAGTCAAAACTGCGTTGTTGAGAGAAAAAACAAAGTTGTTAAAATAAGTTGTACTGGTTAATAAAATAAAACACTTTGTTTTGCATGCTTGATGTTGATTGCATTTTTAAGCCACTTTGTAATAAAAGTCAGCACGTTTCAGATGATAAAAAAAACTCAGCTTGAATTTCGGAAAACAAGTTAATAAAAAAAAGAAAATACTTCATGCATGTTTTGCCTGTTTAACGTTATTTGTGTTATATAAGCTGCAGCACGATTCAGATGTTAAAAATTTGTGACTTTTATTCTGTAAATCGTGGTATATCTGTCGCTGCTCTCTGTCTCTCAGCGGTGCGCGGCAGTATTCATCACGTGGAGGAGGAGGATGATGAAGATCAGGCGTCAGTGGTGGTGTCGTTGAGTCACGTGTACCGTCAGAAGAGCCGTGTGTTTGTGTCTGGCGGCGGGGGGCGCGGGCGCGGCCGGTGGACGGGTCGAGTGAAGATGCCGCGGCGCTGCGGCCCGCGGGCGGGACAGGGCGAGTTCCTCTTCACAGGAGCTGTGCGGTTCGGGGAAGCGTGGCTGGGATGTGCTCCTCTCTATAAAGACTTCATCAGACTGTACCACGCGGCTCTGGACGCGGGAACAAACCCCTGCCACATAGACGCAGACTGAGAGACACACACAACAATCCCCTGCTGAACTTTACGGACTCTGGTGAATCTCATGAAAACATGACATTTTTGAAATTTTTTTTTTTTTCACGCCTTGGTCCAAGTCATCAGACTGTCCCACGCGGCTCTGGACGCGGGAACAACCCCCTGCCACATAGACGCAGACTGAGAGACACACACAACAATCCCCTGCTGAACTTTACGGACTCTGGTGAATCTCATGAAAACATGACATTTTTGAAATTTTTTTTTTTTTCACGCCTTGGTCCAAGGTTACATTGTATCCCAAAATCAAAATAAATAAATAAGATATTACATTTAGGATACTTAAATAAAAGTTGGATTATTTTATAACCAGGTTTTTGAAATAATTGTTATAATAATTAAATAAATTGCCCCTCTAAAATTCTCATTACTGCATTTCATCCAGAGGCGTATTAATATTATTATTATATTTTTAAATTTTTATTCATAAATATATAAATTTATAATATATAATTTTCAGCTGGGGTTTCTTTAGATTTATTACTGTCAAATGTTTTAATTTTACAGTAATACTGTTAATCAGCATAAATTAAATGTAAATTCTGTACTGTAAATCCTGCCATTATGTATAAATATTTCACTTATTTCAATATTTAATTTACTTTAACATTACTGATATAATAATAATTATTATTATTATTATCATCATCATCATTATTTGTTGTTATTGTAACATAGTAACACAGTAACATCGTATTTAAATAGTGAAATAGTTATATGCAATTGCTCGATTTGTAGTGCTGAATTTAAATAATAATATTTTTAAAATTGGGGATTTTTTTTAATTGTCCTGAGAATAGTCACAATTTAATTCTGTGATTTTTTTTTAATGCAAAATATTTCTTTTTTACTTGTGTTGATTTTGGGGTGAAATGAGGCCTGAGTGTGTTTTGGCAGGTTTTTCAGATGGGATGGTTCCAGATGGATGGATCTCAGTCATCAGTCCTCCCTGAAGGTGCTGTTCTTGGTTACAGACAGAAGTTGTGTTTGCTTGTTTCTCTTTGTTCTTGTTGCCTGATTCCATTCGTCTGAAAGCCATACAGAGAAAGTGTGTCGTAACACTCGGATCCGTGTGATGAGCTCTTGCCTGCACGCATGTGTGCTGCTGCGAGACGATGAACGCTGCTTTTGTTTAAAGCGTTGTTTATAGTTACTGAGCGGTCAATTCTTCTGACTGACGTCTGGACTGTGTTCATGTGTTCACGAGTGAGTTTGAGTGTATTGTGTGTGTGCGTTTATGCTGTGTTTGTTTCTGTTCCTTGGACTCCGAGTCTGGAATAAAACACTCCTAATGGAAACATCATGGTGTCATTTTCTGTGTTTGTGTTGCTGGGTGTTTTCTGAACAAACTGCCCAACTGTGGAGAAAATTGCGAAATTTTCATATTATCGTGAACGCAAGCGAGTTCAGCTACACAAGCCATGATGTCGTTGCTCAAAGTACGTTACCTGAACGCCGGTCTGTTTTCAATTCAACTGCCGTCAGTTGGTTTAATCAATTATCCATCTAACCCTACCAGACAAATGTTGATATATAGCTAGCTGTAATGATAACACATCTGGTTTAATTAAACATACATTTGAAGGAAACTCTAGCGCCCCCTTGAGTACTGCGGTTTAAAAACTTGAAGTATGAAATGAAATAATGTTGAACGAGCCTTGAGAAAATATGGTTGGTGTTAATTGAGGATGGTTAGAGCTTAAGACATTATATCAAAATGGCCAAAATAATGATGATTATCATTTCTTCCCAGCTAATTATTGGTTCCTGGAACATTCTGGGAAGGTTTTTTTCTGGATTAAAAAAAGAATGTTTTTCTTGAAATGTTATTTGGTTCCCAAAAATGAACATATGAGAACTCTAAAGGAACGGTTTGTGTTTGCTGAGTTAATAAATGCGTTGGTATTGTAATACACAATTCATCAGTGCTTCTTATTTTAAAGAAAATGTTTGTTTTTCGGCAGTTTTCTCCACTTCTGAGAAGACATTTCTGTTAACCTAACCAAGACCAATTGCCTAAATGTCCACAGAGAAACACTATTAACCAAACAAATCCCTTATTTCTGTCAGAATACCCTGTTTCGCATTTAGAAATGCATTGCAGATGCATGTCGTCCTTGGCATTCGCTTTTTGCCACCTTTAGCCTATTCCAAGTTGAAGTTCTCAATAACATAACTTAAGGGGAGCCGAGCTCCCCCTAGCTCCCCCGTAGTTCGCACCCTGTGTATACCACAATGCAACACGCTCAACTTGACTTTTTTTTTTTTTATTATGCATTTGAAAAAATCAGTCTGTAAAAAATATTTCTATATTGGTGCATCGCTATTGGTTTGCACAACATTTTGTGTGAGTGGCCTTTAACCGTTATCCAAGAGAGATTTTTGTGCACTCACCTTTTTAATGTAAGAGCAGCAAGGCAATTTGTAACTTGAATGTGCGAGGCTTCCGGTGTTTTTAGCTGTGCCTAAAATATATTCTTTGGTTATACATAAACATTCCGTTATGATTTGTTGTATTATTTTAATTTATTGAGACCTCAGGTCAGCTGGAGAGAAACTAAAGAGGACTGCACTGCTATCAAAAACCATTCTACTCATAGACTACACTGCGCTCTGGTGCACAGTACAGGTAAGTGCATCTCTACTGAAATTGTTTTCCGCCTAATACTATTACCTACTTGACTTGAATAAGATCGATCTGAAAATCTGTGTAATTTTAACACACTGCATTTCTGCAGTCACACATCAGATTAAAGGTGACCTGTTAACACCAATGTTTTAAAAATCGCTCTAATAATCTAAAGAATCATTTTTCCCCGATTGATGAATGATAAAAACACTGACAGCCAATCAGAATCCATCTGACTGTAAAGCGCGCGATAACCTTGTGAGAACTGGCTGTGCACCGTTTTGCTACGGTTTCCGGTTTGAACGACATGTTTGTTAGGAAGAAAAAAAGGGATTTTTGATGTCCAGTATTTTCCCGTTTAAACGTATGAAATAAAGAGGAGCGTCTCAAAATCGTCATCGGCGTTGACAAGGTGAAACCGTGCCGTTGTCAAGCTAATGTAGGCTACAGAACAAAACCATCAACATTCAACATATGAAAATGTAAAGAATGCATGTATTTCTAATGTCAGACATCGATAGAACATCACCAAAAACATACATGTATAAACTTTATTTAAATCTTAAAATATACCAATACATTAAACATGCATGAAATTATAATGTCAAAGCATCAAACATGTTTTATGAAACATGAAAAAGAGACACAAAAGACACAAAAACGGATGCTTACTGAAGAGTGACTAAGACATGTAACACCGAGACTGCAATTCATGGAAAATTACGCAAATCTTTGGAAACATTACAAAACATGCTATTAACAGAAAGAGTTTCGACAGGCGTTTAAATGCAGCTAGTTGAGGTTGTAACTTCCCCACACAGACGCCCCAAACCACTAACCACAGTCTTAAAAAGATCTAGGTACAACAATGTAAATAACCACCATACACATTTTGCTAGTTTGTGTAATTGGTACGTCTGACCAGTACTTCCTATTCAACTACAGATAGGGAGAAATGTCATGTGACTTGACACATTTAATTCACTATTATAAACATTATTGTAAACTGATTCAAAGCTGCATTATCTGCAATATATTTACACTTAACTGGAGTCCAGCATAATTTTCAATCTATTTGACGGGTCCTGGATCATTTGACTGTGCTGTAAATCACTGATTTACCCACCATCGCATCGAATCTGTGAAACAGCATAATCAAATTTAAAGTCAAGTCAAGTCACCTTTATTTATATAGCGCTTTTAACAATACAGATTGTGTCAAAGCAACTTTACAGAAAATAGTGTGTCAATAATTCAAAATGATAATAGTAAACACCAGGGGTGTGAAGTAACGAATTACAAATACTCACGTTACATTAATTAAGTAGTTTTTATCCGTAATTGTACTTTTTTGAGTAGTTTATGTTGCTGCTGATTGGGCTGACATTTTTGACACACCCACCAAACAAGAGAAAACGTATCTCAAACCCCGTTGCACACCGTTTCCAGGAAACATGTCGCTCAAACCGGAAACCGTAGCAAAACGTCGCGCACCGGTTTGAGCTTGAACTTGCCCCTGGCTTTTACTCTGCACATGCGCAGTAGTGTTTTCTCTGCCTCAGAAAAGGCGCACGATCACACCACGTTGTTAGGAAGAAAAAAAGGGATTTTTGATGTCCAGTATTTTCCCGTTTAAACGTATGAAATAAAGAGGAGCGTCTCAAAATCGTCATCGGCGTTGACAAGGTGAAACCGTGCCGTTGTCAAGCTAATGTAGGCTACAGAACAAAACCATCAACATTCAACATATGAAAATGTAAAGAATGCATGTATTTCTAATGTCAGACATCGATAGAACATCACCAAAAACATACATGTATAAACTTTATTTAAATCTTAAAATATACCAATACATTAAACATGCATGAAATTATAATGTCAAAGCATCAAACATGTTTTATGAAACATGAAAAAGAGACACAAAAGACACAAAAACGGATGCTTACTGAAGAGTGACTAAGACACGTAACACCGAGACTGCAATTCATGGAAAATTACGCAAATCTTTGGAAACATTACAAAACATGCTATTAACAGAAAGAGTTTCGACAGGCGTTTAAATGCAGCTAGTTGAGGTTGTAACTTCCCCACACAGACGCCCCAAACCACTAACCACAGTCTTAAAAAGATCTAGGTACAACAATGTAAATAACCACCATACACATTTTGCTAGTTTGTGTAATTGGTACGTCTGACCAGTACTTCCTATTCAACTACAGATAGGGAGAAATGTCATGTGACTTGACACATTTAATTCACTATTATAAACATTATTGTAAACTGATTCAAAGCTGCATTATCTGCAATATATTTACACTTAACTGGAGTCCAGCATAATTTTCAATCTATTTGACGGGTCCTGGATCATTTGACTGTGCTGTAAATCACTGATTTACCCACCATCGCATCGAATCTGTGAAACAGCATAATCAAAGACAGTAACAGCGTCTGATCTCTGAGATCCATGTTGATTGTGAGCCTCACAGTAGAAGCGTCCACTCTGTAGTGCACTGAAACTCTGTCCAGATCCAACAGCTGAGCTTTGATTCTCCTTAAACCAGCTGATTTCTGCAGGAGGGTTTGAGTCACTGCTGCAGCTCAGAGTCACTGAATATTCTTTTTCACCAGATGGACTGATGGACACTGAGACATTCTTTGGAGAGTCTAAAAATGAAAAAAGAAAAAAAAAGATCAATAAACCATAAATTTGAGACTTCAGTATGTTTAGAAAACATAGTGTCGTCATCATCATCATCATCATCAACAACTTAGGAAACAAAATTATTTCACAATATTGCATTTTGGTTGCTGTTAGGTTACACAGTGGAAACTAATGATAAAAACTTAAGTTACGTATATGTTTGATAGAAGCTTAAGCTTTATGTTTGTATTATCCCATGGCCTACACCTGACAAACAATGAAAAAAGTTACCACTGTGCCAGCTACAACATTCTGTACATGCAAATTTGTCTCAATTAAGCAACCAAAACTTATAATTATTATACCTGGTAATACAAAGAATATCTTAATACACAGAACAAGGAAATTGGAAGAAGGCTGGGTTTAACCTCAACAATATGTTTTCAGAGTTGTCTTTTAAAAACCGAACTCTATACATGTGATGTGATACTGACATCAAACTGAAACTGAAATGTAATTTGTTTCATGAAAATCTGTTGGTCCGTTACATGTGCACAACTCTACGTGTGCATGCAGCAATTCGCTCTGACTTGTCCACTGTTTTGAGAAATCAAGATTGATCCCAAAAAAAAACTGCTCATAGAAAATTATGTAATTTCTTCTTTGAGTTGAATTTCTCCCGTGTTGAATATTCTGTTGTGTTCCGTTTGTCGCAATAACAATGCAAGTTCTCACGTTAACATCTGACAACATTTTTCACTCTTGTTTTCCTGTCAGGAGATTCTCACTTTAGGATGTGGAAATAATGTTTATAAAATTTCACAGGTGATGAGCTAAATATGAAATAATATTTTCATTTCAGATTTATAGTCAACAAACTTTTTAACTTATGACCAAATACTCACACATGACATTGAGATGAACAGCAGGAGAGATGTAAAGACGAATCATGAGAAACCGTAAGAATGATGTAAACATTTCATAGGAATGTATGCAATGTGATTAATAGAACCAATTATTTGCAATAAAGCAAGCATGAACCTGCACCTCTAAACCTGACCCTCAGCAGGGCATGAGCAGATCATATAAAAATGTATGAATTAGTTGCTACAAATTGTTTCGAGACTGTGTTGGATTACAGATATTTAGAGAATGTCTTGTCAAAATGAATAAACCATTAACTCACACATGACGTTTAAAGTCGCAGCATCAGAGTCTTTCTCTCCATGTTTATTTCTGGACTTGCACTTGTATTCTCCACTGTAATCAGAACTGATCTTTGAGATGCTGTAGATTCTTCCAGATCCTAGAAACGTTCCTTCTTTAAACCAGCTGATTTCTGCAGGTGGGTTTGAATCACTGCTGCAGCTCAGAGTCACTGAATCTCCCTCCACTATTTCACCAGATCCAGTTATGGACACCACTACATTTCTTGGAGCATCTAAAATAGAAAGAATTAAACATCTCATCAACAGTGATAAAACAAACTGGAACTAATGGATCTATTGTCAGTCCTTGCATCATCATTCACTTACACATCACACTCAGCATCACAGCATCAGAGTCTTTCTCTCCATGTTTATTTCTGGACTTGCACTTGTATTCTCCACTGTAATCAGAACTGATCTTTGAGATGTTGTAGATTCTTCCAGATCCTAGAAACGTTCCTTCTTTAAACCAGCTGATTTCTGCAGGTGGGTTTGAATCACTGCTGCAGCTCAGAGTCACTGAATCTCCTTCCACTATTTCACCAGATGGACTGATGGACACTGAGGTGTTCTTTGGAGGATCTAACACAGAAAAACATTGACGTCATTAAGTATTACAATAGATTTAACATCATAGAGTATGTTTAGAGGATTTAAAGTCACAGTTACTGAACCATCATTAACTCACACGTAATGTTTAAAGTCACAGCATCAGAGTGTTTCTCTCCATGTTTATTTCTGGACTTGCACTTGTATTCTCCACTGTAATTGCAGCTCAGAGTCACTGAATCTCCCTCCACTATTTCACCAGATGGACTGATGGACACTGAGACGCTCTTTGGTGGGTCTAAAAAAGACAAAAGTTTTTTTTTTTTCCCCCAGACATAAACTCAACAATTAATATACTGATGAATCTGTACTCACACATGACACTGAGATAAACAGCAGGAGAGATGTAAGTGTGTCCGTGTAGAGCACAGCTGTATCTGCCTGCATCCTCTCTTCTGACTGACTGCAGCAGGAGTTGATTGTTTCTGTCTCTTCTCTCAGTTAATGGCTGTGAGTTTCTGTACCAGATGAATGTTGCTCTGTCAGTCAGAGCGCAGCTGCTTTTACATGTCAGACGCACTGAATCTCCCTCTGTCACTCTCTCAGGAGCCTCCACCTGAAGATCTGAACACAACACACACATTATATCTAGTGCTGCTGTCATACACTGATTATTATTCAACATAATGCACAGAAGAAGAGTGAAACCTCATGAAAGTCACCTGTGACAGTAAGAGTCACTCCTGAAGCACCAGTCTGTTTCTTGCTATGTTTATCAGTGATGAATCTGAAATAGTACTTGTGTGAATCTTTCTGTGTCACATGACTCAGTCTGATGGTGCAGTTCTTCTGTTTATCTCCCAGATACTGAAGCCTGTGACTGTATTCAGGGTCCTTAGACAGATCTGGAAACACTTCATGTTCCTCTTCTTCTTCACTTGAATCTTTCTTTTTACCTTTAAAAAGTTTTTTGGTCCAGAACACTTTCATGATCTGATATCCAGTAGGGTATGTATAAGTGCAGTTCATTATCACTGATGAGTCCTTTAGTGCACAGATGTGTGAAGGACTGTAATTCACAGCCCAACCAGCACTAGAAACCCCTGAAACACAGAATTCATAAGAAGAAAAGATTAGCAGCAGTTACTAACTGAATGTATTTGCTCAAGATCTTTGAATGTCTTTTGGTTGTTGAGTTGCGGTGTTGCCAATCTGCGGTTTTCCCATGGAACTACTTTATCACTGTTGCTGCGGGTTGTTTTTCATGTCCGCAGGTTGACGCGACCCCAATAAATTGATATTTAGCCCCTAAAATGTGAATTTTACTAGGGGAATCCCGCCAAAAAATGTGTATTTTACTCCCCAGAAAGCGATTTTTACTGGGGGACCCCCCTCGAAACACGATTGGGCTAGTTTTGAGTAGCAATTGGGCGGGTTTTGTTGTGAAAACCTGGCAGCCTTGTTGAGTAGAGGGTGTTGAAGAAAAGCAGCATTGAACAGCTGAGCCAGAACAGTGAAAACGGAAGTGAAAATACTGGCACTGTCTAGATTAAAATATTAATCAGATACAACCAATATCATACATCAGTATTTTCTGAGAAAAAACACATAACGAAGATAAGTTTGCCATTACATTTGCATTAGAAATGAGATACTGAGTAAAGCATTGGACAGACATTACAAAGACAGACTTCATGCTTGTACTGCTCCTATAGGAGAATAATTTGGTTTGTACTTAATTTTTGGAATCTGATTACATAATCCAGATTACATGTAATCAGTTACTACCCAGTTCCTTTCTATGCATAATTGAAAGTACAACACAGCCAAAATCCCATTTTGTGCAGATCCGATTCAAATCTGATCTAGATGACTGACTGTCCACACTGTGTATGGCAACTGCTCAAATCCGCTCTTTTGTTTTACTGAATATCTGCATTGCTTTCTAACAACAATACAATTTGCATTACAGATGTTGTCTTACAACATGACAACATGTTGCCTTTACGCTGGATTATATTTCGTCTTGAGATAAAGGGGTGGGACAAGTGATATTTCAGGTGGGCTGGGGGTATGTGTGTGGGGTTGTTTTTTTTTTCTTATATTCTTTTAATGTTCTATTCTTTTTCTGTTATATTTTGCAAACTATTTTCTATTCTAAGAAAGCAACACCGAACACTCAACACGGAAAACAAAAGCATGCACTGCACTCTAAGGAGTATTCAAGCCATGTTCTTTTGGCCTATTAGAGGGGAACAGGTGGGTTTACCTTTGCTGAGAAGTGGGCGGTCAAAAAATATAGTGTGGGGCACATAGCCACAATTTGGCACATAACAAGAATAATGAAGTTACATTAACACTAGGCTTACTGCACTAGTTGGTGTTACACAGTGTTTGGTCATACACCGATTACATTACCAGACCACCACCCCCACTGTCATTTTGCATTTTTATAGAAATAAAAATCATTTAGTGCAGTTGGAAAACATACGGTACAATTCTAAACTGAAAGCATCTGCTCTACAGCAGGGTTGCCAGGTCTGCATGACAAAACAAGCCCAATGTCCAGTCAAAAACAGCCCAAAGTAGTGCAATGACCATATCCCAAATATCAAAACTCTTATATGTCATTTCCATACCTAAAATACATATTTTACAGTCACTGTTGTGCAGATTGATCATAAACACAGCTCAAAGGCTTCCTACCAGTGGCCCTCCTTCACAAAAGTTCACATTCAGCACAGTTTTATCATGCGTAGAACACAAACTATTTCACTACAAGCATTCCAGTGAAATTTAATTGATGCAATATTTCAAAACTTTAACCCACAAGGGGAAAAAAATCAACCCAATGGTAACAGTTTAAAACCAGTCAAAAAACCCCCCAAAAAACTTGGCAACCCTGCTTCCAACACGATTATCCACCTTATTTTTCCTATAAGAGCGGGAATTTGTACATTTTATGGGTCTGGCTTCCGGTCTCATTCATGTCCAGCTATTTTTAGCTGTACAAAACACCTCGTTTTGCTGCTAGAGATTGCAAATTGGTGTGTCTTACCTTAATGCATGATATTATGAACACACTGGTTTGTAGTGCAAACAGTTTTACCGTTTACTGCACGTTGTTATTCTTCTCGCTATTTCCTTTACAACGGCTAATGAACCGGAAGTCTCGCCCATAGGCTTACAATTGAATATCGCACCAATTTTGTGACAGGCCTGCTACAAAAAACAAAAAAACATCTGACGTGTTTATGTTTTACGTGGCCTGAGAACGTGAAAAAGATACGCTAAATCCAATTTGAGTGGTCAGACTGAAACGGATTTCCAGAAATGCGATTTGAACAGGATTTAAAAACCACATATAAATGTAGCTTGAAACGGATTTGTAAAAATTTAATTTCATGTGATTTTTGTTGTTCACACAGGCTAAATATGAGGATTACAATCGGATATGCACAAAAATCCGAAAGTCTGAACAAGCCTGTTGAGAAGCATCAGAAACTCACTGTGGATCATGAGAGAAAAGATGAGAGGAAGAAGAAGAGCCATTCTGACTGACATCACCATAGCAACACCTGCAACACAGAAATTCAAATATGCTTGAGATTTACAAGAAAAATATATTTCAGTCTTTCTACCTCAAAATTGTAATTATTTGTGAAATTTACTAGCAATTTCTGAGTGAAAACAGTTTCAAAAGACACATTTTTTGTTAGTGTAGAAGCATTGAAAATGTATAAACAAACAAACAAACAAACAAAACATGATAAGAAACTGGTCATACCGTAGCGCAGGACAACTCATCAGCTGAAACCAAATGACACATGAAGAGAAAGGAGGAAGGTTTAGCAGCCTCATTTATAACCAGAACGCCGTCATTTCCAACTCATTTCCCCTTTCCTCTCTCTTTTTAACCTCTGATTATTGACGTAAAAGTATTACATAAAAAAAGAAAATCTTTCTTTTAGATTTGCCAAAATAAAAAACAAAACAAAAAAAAAACATTCTGTTTATTTCCTGGTCTATTTTGCAGATTTTCAGATCATGAATACTTTGTTGTAAATGAAAGCCAGGAATAAACACATACATATTGCGTGTAAGCTGGACTACTCACACCAGAGGTGGGACTTTCAAGTCACAAGCAAGTCTCAAGTCAAATCCCAAGTCCTCAAAGAGTTATAGTAATGAGATAATTAAGTGACTAATTAAATGATGATTGTGCATTAGTGATGAACACATCAAGGGTTCAATTGCTTCGCAGCTTTGAAAAGGTTTGTGTCTCCCATCACTACAATAATGTAAAATTACCACACCACCCATATAATCAGAGATTGGGCTCAGAATGATGTAAGGTATAACCACAAGGTTTATGTTACCAAACCATGACCAGCAGCTTAACATATACTCGCTGTGTTTTCTATGCCATAACAAATGTGCTTTATAAACATACAGTTAAACAGAAAGAAAGAATTTTTTTTTTAAAGAGTCAAGGGCCGAAATAAAGTAAACACTGACCACCCTCATGGTGACTTAAAAATGTTGACTCTTTCCTTCAGTGATTCTGCTTGTTAACATCAGGTGTCTTCACTAATGATCAATCATTGTTCAATTAATCCCTTAATTATCTCATTACCTTGAGTTTTTGCTGTGTATACATCTGCTGACGTATGAGGGCCCATGTAGAGCTATTATTTATAGATACTGTGGCAATCCATTAATAGGCAAAATGCAACAGTGACTGTGTTGGTGTTTCCTGATGCACATACGCACGTCTGATGAGCAAATCTCCAGTGTTACGTAACAGCCACAACGTTATGTTAAGTCATAAAACACATTTTTAGGTTGCCATTTATTCAGTGCATTTACGTGTCCATATCAACCACCAGAAGCTATAGTGAGACATCTAGTCACTCACACTAAACATAAGAGTACCAACCAACGCCAGTGTTATTTATAAGCCTGAATGACGGAAATGGACCTTAAAGGTTTGAAATAATAATTAATTCCAAGTAACATTGGAAAAACTTAGTCATCTGCATCATTCAAACAAAAATACTTCTACAAGGATCTGTGCGATTTGAAAGGCATCCTTATTGACACAATCAGGTCAAATAGGACAATATACTGCATATATCGCAACGTGTATCCTAAGATAAATTTGGATATTGTACTCACAGTAGGCAGGTCATGAAAATGATGAAATTATGAACATTTCTGCCTTGACAAGTTGTTGTCAGAAGTGTCTCTAGACAAAACACGCCAAATTTCATACAAATTGGATGAGGAGTTTATTCTTTTTGAGGGTTTACCAACAATAACGTAGATTAAAATAACATAGTCATTATGTTTCCAAAAATCAGAGGTGTAAAGTCCAGGGGTCAGAAAGTAAAAGTCCTGCCATATGTTTATTCAGTTTATTCAGCTGATTTCAGATTTTACCAACATTTTGTCAGGAGGGTCTCTAGATTTCATACAAATTGGACGAAGAATTCAGGATTTCAGCAACATCCTGATCTCCTGATCAGAGGACCAGTGAGAGAAAATGCTCTTTGCAAAAACAAGGAATAAACCAGCTCTTAGGTAAAACTAAAAAGAAGAAATGAAAATCCAGCATCAGACAAGCAGTGCCACAGTCCCACCACACGAGGTCGATGTCAACACGGAGATCAGTTTTCCCAGGAACAGTAATTTCACCAAACTGATCAGTTGATCATTTGACTGCACTGTAAATCACTGATTGATCCTCCACCATCTGATCAGTACATCTGTGAAATGAATATATACAGAGATATCACTGCATCAATGACCTTTACAGATGCCAATTAATACAACCTCAACCAATGCAGGAACGGCATTCAAGAGCGCTCAACAGTGTTCTGATTCAATCTTAATATGATTTATTATGTTATGAACATGCCATGATGTTTCTCACCTCCTTGCAGCATCAGTCTGGTATTTTCTAATGTTGTCGTACTGGCTTTCCTTCTCTTCCGGTTGGTTCATCTCTTCGTTTCTATGATGCAGGACAGTTACATACTGGATCTCTTCTGTATCTTCAGAATCAGATGCGTTTCCTTCAGTCTGATTGTGACTGAAATTGCTGAGAGTAATTAAGGAATACAAGGCATTGTTTTGATTCGCGGCATCAGATTCAGACAGAGACCCATCGTGAGCTGATACGTTGACATAAAGGTCATCCTAAAATGAGAGAAAATGACTTGTTACACTGTATTTACGGCAAAAATAATTAATACCTTTGTGTTATAACTTTTGCTTAATGCTCGTTTGATAATTTGATTTACCTGCTTTTGTGCGATGTGATTAGGTCTCTGTTTTTTCCTCCTGTAATAAAGAATCATCTAAAATGCATTTAGGAAATAAGCTTGGTATACTAATGTGTTTCCTGACAGACAGCATGAACTTACATGAGCAACACAATGATGAATATGAAGATTAAACCTCCCAATCCTCCAGTGACTCCAGCAACTGCATACCGAAACTTCCTTCCTACAACAGGACAAGTAACAAGACAATGCTTTTATGTTTAATATGAGAAAATAAAACCATGATTCATAGTGTACAGCTGCAATTTCAACACAATCGCATTTATCTTCATAGTAAAAGATTTCATGACTGGTGCCCCCTTTGTCACATTTGAATGGATTGTTATTGCTGCTTCCATAAACATCTGTGTGTATTTTACAAACACGTACGTCTACAAGATGTCTGTTAAAGATCTCTTGATCTGGAAAGCATCTGCTGTGTACAAACATCTGACAGACGTCTGTAAGATGTCAGTTTTACATACATTCTAAATCATAAACTTCTTAAAGACATCTAATAAACATCTATTTGACAGCTGATAGGAAACACCCAGATGAGCAAACACTCTAAAAAATACATCTTGCAGATGTAAATGCAGACGTCAAATAGACGTCTCCGAGATGTACATGTGCTATCAGGGAGCACTTGTGTGTATTCAAATGTCTGAAACCAAAAATAAACAATATGTGGTTGAAAACACTGCATAGTTGTGATTATATGAGAAGCACAGAGCACGCGTCCATCTCTGGCTTAGTGTCAGCCAAAGCTCGAAAGCAAAGTTTGAATTTGGCAGTTATGTGACGTCATTGACCATTCTGAATCTCATATGTACGACCGTACCTCCAGGGGCACAGATATAAAAATCAAATCATACCGCTCAAAAGGTTAATACAATGTGGAAATTAAAGCAGACTAAATGCATTATAATTGTGTCCTAAAGTGACTGTTCCAACTCCAAACTAGCTCATCAGTAGCAGATAAATATTTGTCCAGTCGCAGAATGACTCAGTGATACACACCATGTACAGTGACAGCAACAGCGGGTTTGAATCACTGCTGCAGATCAGAGTCACTGAATCTCCCTCCATTATTTCACCAGATCCATTTATGGACACTGAAATTGTTTTTGGAGGGTCTAAAACATAGATGTCATTATCAATAATGATACATTTGAGGTGACAGAGGATTAAATATCACAGTTACTGAACCATCATTAACTCACACATGACGTTTAAAGTCACAGCATCAGAGTCTTTCTCTCCATGTTTATTTCTGGACTTGCACTTGTATTCTCCACTGTAATCAGAACTGATGTTTGAGATGCTGTAGATTCTTCCAGATCCTACAAATGTTCCTTCTTTAAACCAGCTGATTTCTGCAGGTGGGTTTGAATCACTGCTGCAGATCAGAGTCACTGAATCTCCTTCCACTATTTCAGGAGATCCATTTATGAACACTGAGACGCTCTTTGGATGATCTAAAAAGAACAAAAATGAAATGTCACAATAAATATTAGAAAATTATGAATTTTGGAAATTTGAACAGTGTACAAATGGTCATTAACGCACACATGACATTTAAAGTCACAGCATCAGAGTATTTCTCTCCGCGTTTATTGATGGACTTGCACTTGTATTCTCCACTGTGATCAGAGCTGATCTTTGAGATGCTGTAGATTCTTCCAGATCCTACAAACTTTCCTCTTTTAAACCAGCTGATTTCTGCAGGTGGGTTTGAATCACTGCTGCAGCTCAGAGTCACTGAATCTCCCTCCACTATTTCACCAGATGGATTCACTGCTACAAAAGATTCCTTTGGAGGATCTAGAGGTCAAATATAAATGAAAATAATATTAGTAAGTATGTAAGTAAAATTTATTTATATAGCACCTTTCCCAGACAAGGGGTCACAAAGCGCTTTACAATAAAATTAAAATCAAAACAAGTTAAATACCAGCTGTACAAATACCGCCAAATATCACAAAAAATTGCTTCCAGACCATATTGTTAGTTAAAAGCTTGTCCAAAAAGATATGTCTTTAGGTGTTTTTTAAAAGATTCTAAAGAAACTCATAGTGCAATGATAAGGGTAGAGAGGTCCAAAGCCTTGGAGCCACGACACAGAAAGCACAGTCACCCCTTGTCTTAAGACGTGTTCTGAGAATAGTTAAAAGGTCTAGGTCAGAAGACCTCAAAGTCCGGCCAGGGGAGTGTGCATGTAATAGATCCTGGATATAAGAGGGTGCCTGACCATGCAGGGCTCCATAAGTAATGACCACAATTTTAAAATGTACTCTAAAACCAATGGGAAGCCAATGCAGGGCCTTAAGCACGGGAGTAATGTGCGACCTCCTGCTGGTCCTAGTCAAAAGCCTTGCAGCCGCATTCTGTACAACTTGTAATAGATCCATAGAAGATTTGTTCAAACAAGTGTAGAGAACATTGCAATAGTCTAACCGTGTAGAGATAAATGCATGAAAAAGCATCTCCATCTCTTTTTTTGAAACCATAGATCTAATCTTAGCAATGTTCCTAAGATGGAAAAAACATGAACGAACTACAGATTTTACATGACTGTTCAAACACATAGACCTGTCAAAAATGACACCCAGATTTTTTATGTCACTGCTATCAGAGGATGATAAACCCCCAATAGCCTGCCTAATCTTAGAAGTAATGTTGTCAGGGGCAATAATCATCACCTTAGTTTTATCATTATTTAGTTGCAGAAAATTGTCTGACATCCATTTATTAATGGAGGCCAAACTATTCTGCAGAAGGGACAGTTTGTCTAGTCTATCAGGACTAAAAGAAATATATAATTGGATGTCATCGGCATAACAATGATAAGATATTTTAAAACTGCTAATAATCTTGCCAAGAGGAAGCATATACAGACTAAACAGCAGAGGGCCAAGCACAGAACCTTGTGGCACACCACAGGACAGAGGAACAATGTCTGACATGTAAGTTCCTATGGACACAGAAAAACTCCTATCAGAAAGATAGGAGGATAACCAATCCAGAGCTAATCCAGAAATGCCAACTAGAGAATGCAGTCTATTAATCAAAGTGCAGTGATCAACAGTATCAAACGCTGCGTTAAGGTCTAACAAGACCAGCACAGAGCATTCACCAGCATCAGCAGCCATCAAAATGTCATTTGAGACCCTAAGGAGGGCAGTTTCAGTCGAATGGTTTTTACCAAAGCCAGACTGAAATTTATCACAGATATTATGAGCCTCCAAAACCGTATTTAACTGCATTGCCAATACCCTTTCTAAGATTTTAGAGAAGAAAGGCAATTTAGAAATAGGCCTGTAGTTATTAAATTATGTTACATCAAGTCTACTCTTTTTCAAGAGAGGCTCAACAACATCATGTTTAAAACACCTAGTGACCTGGCCCAGCCTAAGAGATAGATGTAATAGGGCCAATAGATGTAATAGATTTCATAAACAGAGACGTAGGCAAAATATCCACAGGGTTTTGAGAAACAATATTGTTAACAGTTTCAAACAAAGTTTTAGGATTCATTTTGCAGGCAGATATCAGTTTCATAAAATAAGATGCTCTAGCATCCTTGATCATCTCATTTAGATCTGACAAGATCTCTTTAAGATGCAGGTGGTGGACTTCAGGGGTGGAAAGCTGAGTCGCTTTCCATAGCTTTCCTGAAATTTTTTTTCAGTCTTTCAACAAACACGTCTAAAGCTCCATTTATCCACAAGGGGGTGTTAAAATGGGGGGTTTGTCAAGTTTTTAAATGAGCCACTCTGTCCAGTAGCAGGGTGCAATGTTCATTAAATTACTGTAAAGTAGCATCAATGTCATTTGAGATAATAACCGAGCTTGAGTCAAAGGCGGCTGAGAAATTCTCAACAGCATGCTGGTTAATCATGCGAGAGCAGGATGCTCGCTTAACAGGCAGAGGATCCTCATTAAAAGCAAGATCAAATAAAATGCATTTGTGATCACTATATCCATCTTCAGTACATATAGTGCCAAATGTTTAGACCGTGAGAGAAAACTAGATCGAGCGTATGACCCTTACTGTGCTTAGGACCAGAGACATGTTGAATACATTTAAAAGATTCCATAATATTAAAAAATTCAGAAGCAACATTACAAGCCTAGAATATAAAATCAACTGCGGGTGGCAGATCCTTTTCCAATTTAGCGCCCAAACTCTGAAATAACCTACCTAACATCACCTGGTGTACTTGCTACATTGTTAGAAGAATGGCATCTACGCTAATATTAGTCTGTTTCTCTCTTATTCCGAGGTCACCGTTGCCACCAGATCCAGTCTGTATCCAGATCAGATGGTCACTGCAGTCACCCGGATCCAGTACATATTCAGACCAGATGGTGGATCAGCACCTAGAGAGGACCTCTACAGCCCTGAAAGACAGCGGAGACCAGGACAACTAGATGAGCCCCAGAGACAGATCCCCAATGAAGACCTTGTCTCCTAGACTGCCACCGGGACAAGACCACAGGAACCAGATGATTCCTCTTCACAATGTGACTTTGCTGCAGCCTGGAATTGAACTGCTGGTTTCGTCTGGCCAGAGGAGAACTGGCCCCCCGACTGAGTCTGGTTTCTCCCAAGGTTTTTTCTCCATTCTGTCACCGATGGAGTTTTGGTTCCTTGCCGCTGTCGCCTCTGGCTTGCTTAGTTGAGGACACTTATTTTCCAGCGATATCGTCAACTTGATCGCACAGATACTATTGAAACTGAACCGAGCTGGATGATGACATCACTGAATTCAATGATGAACTGCCTTTTTGCATTATTGACACACTATTTTCATATTTAATGCTGTACAGTTGCTTTGACAATCTGTATTGTTAAAAGCGCTATATAAATAAAGGTGACTTGACTTAACGCCCAAACTCTGAAATAACCTACCTAACATTGTTCGGGAGACAGAAACAATCTGTCAGTTTAAAACTAGCACAGATACTATTGAAACTGAACCGAGCTGGATGATGACATCACTGAATTCAATGATGAACTGCCTTTTTGCATTATTGACACACTATTTTCATATTTAATGCTGTACAGTTGCTTTGACAATCTGTATTGTTAAAAGCGCTATATAAATAAAGGTGACTTGACTTAACTTGACAAGCATCATCATCCATGTGAACATTAAAATCACCGACAATAATCACTCTGTCCAATTTAATAATGGACGATAAAAAGTAAATAAATTCTCTCGGAAAAGAGGCAGCTGGCCCAGGTGGCCGATAAACTAAAAAACAATAAAATGAGTTTGAACGACCAACCTTAGTCATCTGTAGTTCAAATGAAGAGTACGTACCACCAGTAGTCATAGACTGGCAATAAAATGCTTTTTAAAAACCACAGCAAGTCCTCCACTGCGGCCTGTGAGTCTAGGCGTGCTGATAAAAGAACAATCCACAGGGCAGACCTCGATCAGATGACAGTACTCCATACTCCTTTGCCATGTCTCCGTCAGCAACATAAAATCCAGGTTTTTGGAAGTGAATAATTCACTGAGCAGAAATGACTTGTTTGAAATTGAACGGGCGTTAATCAAAGCCATCTTGAGCGGTGCCGAAACAACACCTGACGCAGAGGCCAAGGCTCGCGGCAGCGACCTCAGGTGCACAGCGCACACACCGCAACCAGATGTAAGTTTGAGGGACCAAAACCATAGGGGCGTCTGGGAAGACAGAATGAAGATACAATGGTCTGGAGCCATCATAAAAAAGTCCCAACTTCAGGAGTCTTTAAAATGCACCTGTCGCCCTGCCCTTTTTCCTCTCCTTCTCCGCAGCTTCTTTGTGCGTCCCATTATGCCTACTCCATAGCGAGTAAACGGTGCAGAAAGACATATAAACGGGGCAGAAAATGCACCCGGACCACTCCAGGTACATACCCCACCACACTCCTCCATAGAGGATCGAATCAGAAGCATCGTTTGGCGATCATACACCCATGCAGTAGACACGACATTTGTGGACAAACTTAACAGCAATATAGCGCAGAAAACAAACAAAATGAGTCAGGGTGAACATCCAGCCACAGCGGCAAAGCCAAATACTGGCGCCATGCCAAAACCGGAAGAGGATTGTCCTATTACTAAAACCTTTTTGCATTTCTAATTCAATTCTGTTGTTGAAACTTTGGTAACACTTTATTTTGATGGTCCCTTTTGAGCACTCTTTTGACAATAAGTAACTTTGCACCTACATGTCAACAAACTGTCATTAGAGTATTAGTAGACTGTCTGATTAATATCTGCTAGCTCTTTATTGTGATGGTCTCCCAACAGACATTCTACTGACTATAAGTAACTTTGCAAGTACATGTCAACTTATTCTAACCCTAACCCTACCAGTCTACTAATACTCTAATGAGAGTTAGTAGATATGTAGGTGCAATGTTACTTATAGTCAACAGAATGTGTTAAAGGGGCCATCAAAATTAAGTAAAACCGAAACTTTTATATAATCTGACTTCTCTGTTGTATGATATTTGAACAAATTTACTCAGGTGGCCAAAAAATATGATTGAATCTGTACTCACACATGACATTGAGATGAACAGCAGGAGAGATGTAAGTGTGTTCATGTAGAGCACAGCTGTATCTGCCTGCATCCTCTCTTCTGACTGACTGCAGCAGGAGCCTTCACCTGAAGATCTGAACACAACACACACATTATATCTAGTGCTGCTGTCATACACTGATTATTACTCAACATAATGCACAGAAGAATAGTGAAACCTCAGGAAAGTCACCTGTGACGGTAAGAGTCACTCCTGGATGACCAAGCCATTTATTATCAGGTGTATAAGTTGTGAATCTGAAATAGTACATGTGTTCATCTTTCTGTGTCACATGACTCAGTCTGATGGTGCAGTTCTGCTGTTCATCTCCCAGATACTGAAGCCTCTGACTGTATTCAGGGTCCTTAGACAGATCTGGAGGCTCTTTACCCTGTACAGGGTTTTTGGTCCAGAACACTTTCATGATCTGATATCCAGTAGGGTATTTATAAGTGCAGTTCATTATCACTGATGAGTTCTTTAGTGCACAGATGTGTGGATGACTGTAACTCACACCCCAACCATTGGTCCAGAACACTTTCATGATCTGATATCCAGTAGGGTATGTATAAGTGCAGCTCATTATCACTGATGAGTTCTTTAGTGCACAGATGTGTGGATGACTGTAACTCACAGCCCAATAACCACTGAAAGCATCTGAAATGACCCCCCCCCATTATTATTCAAATTAACAGCATCTGTAGAGCTGGAGGATGTTGAAAAGCAGAAATAGTTCTGACTCACTGTGAATCATGAGTAGAAAGATCAGAAGAAGAGGAGGAGCTATTCTGATTGACATCATTATAGCAACACCTGCAACACAATCAATGTACCGTGCCTTATTTTAGCTTCTGTGAAGGTGAATGTCATGAAATCCATCAAGAACAAGATCAGGCCATTGTGAGATTTTTGTCATTAGAGTAAAGTAAGGACCCTAAATATAAAAGTTTTTTTTCTTTTTGGTGTTGTTTTTTATATCTATATTTACATTTACATGTAATAATTTGGCAGACGCTTTTAACTTAGGTTGTAAGTTAAAAGCATCTTTATTAGGGAAAAAGAAGCAATCAAAAAAAAAAAAAAACAAACAAACAAAAAGCAGCAATATATGTTGTGACAAGTCCCAGTTAGTCTAACACCAAACATGTAGCAAGCAAACTGAGAAATTCTCTTACCGTTTTTCAGGGATGAAGCGATACAGTAAGAACAGAAGTTTACAATCATTAGATGATTTCTCTTGAAGATGAATGCTTTATCTTCCTCTTATCAAGTACATTTTACTCTCAGACTCTGCTTAAAAACCAGCTTTGTTTAAATCCATTCAAATAGTATTTTGATAATGCAATATATATATAGATATCTCCTCATAAGAAGGACAGGGCAAATGAAGCAGCATCCGCCAGTGCATGCAAATTAGTGAGACAGAGGGGAAAAAAAGAGAAGTGAAAAGAGAACAATATGCAAAGTTTTTCACATTTTCAAAGCCACTTTCAGATGCAGTGGAGTTTTTCATCTATCAGACAGGATTGTCCACAGTTCCTTCACAGCGAACAAATGCAATCGTGGGATCTTTTATTTCTTTTCTTCTTGGAGTTAATTTAGTGAGTTTTGTTGGAGCTTTTAAGATCATAAAATTATGTTTTACACTAAGTTTCTCTTCCTCTTTTGTGTGTTGATAAGAGGCCTGTGAACTACATTAAACCTTTATGCAAATCCTGAACCGACAGACTCTCTCAAAGCTTCAAGGGGACTCAGTACCACTCAGATACTATCTATCTATCTATCTATCTATCTATCCATTGAGGGTCTGATTGTGTTATGATGTGCACCAGCAGTCCAGTGCTGTATACACATTCTCATCAAATGAAGAAATGTCTGTCAATAACTAGAGAAGTGCAAAGAAGGTTCACCAGCAGTTGTTGCAAAGACGTAGAAGAATAAAAACAACGATTCACAAAACTTATAGCATTAAAATTGGACATGCTTGCAAACTACTGAACTTAAACAAACAAACAAATAAATCCAATAGTTCGATTTTATTTTATTTTTTTAATACACAGTTATTATAGTAAATTATTCACCACTGCAATCATCTGTTCTGGCGATTTTTATTTGTCAATTATTCATTTACAGAATATTGATGAATGAATCAACAAATCAATCTGGCTAAAGTTTGATTTCTCAGTTAAAGTATTTATTTAACATCATTGAACATCACAAGTATTCATGATAAGAGTAACAATATTTGCCAACAGTATTTGCAGTTTTCAGATCTACAGTGAAATACAGAACAACAGTTCTTTCTGGTCCTCGAACTTGACTGGCTGATAAGTGTGCAATATTAGAGTGATATCAGAACTCCAACAGCCGTTTCACAGTTTGTAATCGTATCACTCCGCCTGCGGTACTTCTTACAGTGAATGTCATGGCGGACGCCCAAATCCAGTATCAGAAATATTACTGTTTTTGTGTCACAGAATGTAGTTTTAAGAGATTTTCAGGCGAGAATGTACTTTTTTAAAATATAAAAATAGTTTATAAATAGTTTGTTAATAAAGATAACGTCTATTTGAAAATTAGCTTTGACATTTTCGGACATGTGAGCTTCAGATGGTCAGCGGCCGTTCTGCGCTCATGAAGCCGCCCGAGAGCACCTCACCTCGGCCAGATCTTCTAGAATATGATGCTGGCTCAGATGTCTCTGTAGTGGTTAAACATGATGTAACACCGAGTTGAAATTTTCAACAGCCCTGTGTGGTGGTAATAATGCACGGGAGACAAGAAGATGGCGTATTTCCCCGAGTTTAAAGGCGCAATAGGTGATTGTCTTCAGAAACATGTTTTGTTATGCTGGTTGAAAGTCTCTTCACATCCCGATAGCAATCATTAAGTTAAGTGGTCTAAATGTATTTATCTGTATTTATATATTCTGTGGAAGGCGTAGGAAATGTTCATCCAATCAAAATGCTCGGTCCGAGCGTTTTAATTAGTTTTCCTACCTGCCTGTCAACGTATATATCTGCATACCTCTGCGCACCCTGTTCGCGCAGACAGGATACGTCATCAGCGCGTTCACGCACGCTGTGCAGACAGAGCGAGAATGGCAGACAAACATCAACAACCCGATCTTCCTTCCTG
>NW_015646377.1:328207-331617 GCF_001515625.1 Sinocyclocheilus rhinocerous | reverse complement strand
TTAGAAGTGAGCTACGTGCATGAACTGTGTTCCGATCGATATGATCCCTACACAGTGTTCATTGCTCCCTACTCCCTGAGCAGGGGAAATCTGTTTACTTCACTTCAGAACACGGGCTGGAATTGGGAACCACTGATGTAGCCTATTGTAGTAATGTTGTCTCCGGTATTCTGGTCTGTGAGCGTATATGCGTTCAGGGGGCGTGGCTTTGGACGGCGATTGTAGGGAGGGTGGGACGTTCGCTTTCAGTGCTATCAGGCTAAAGTTAGCATTTTCCAAGATCTACTGCACCTTTAATAAAACGCCTCAAGCATGAGGAACGAGTGAGGAAAAATGTACATAAGCATCCAACTCAGCTCACAAACAGAAAATAATAAAATAAAGATAAACAGATGTCAGGAGAGTGAGTTATCTCTTCACCTTTCCATCTCATACAGACACACGCCAAGCACATGCGCAGCTGTCAATCTGCCACAAGACTACCATAAATGCTCTAGTGGCTGTTACATAATGCAGCAAAGTTGATATATCCCATACAAAAATGTAATATATGACATATATTGCCCACTATGAGTATATATTGTCATATATGTTACCTATAAGGCCATATACTGCAAATAATTGTCCTGAAAATTCACAGTAAATAGGGCAAAAAAGCCACTTAGTTACTGTTAATTGTACAGTTTTACTTTAAGGTAGATACCATGCACTTAATTAAAACTCGAGTATCATTTGCACAAACCAACTGCCTTAAATTGGCACACTGCCATTTAAGTTGGATTAATGATCAGACTGGTGAGTTTGTAATCGTGAGGTCTGGCGTAAAATGACCAACATGAAGCAACATAGATTCCTAATGAACGAGTAAATATAAAGTAAAGGGTTAACTAGAATAATCAAGTGTCAGAATAACAATAATTATAAATGGAAAAACAACTTATTTGTATGACAATCTAAATCCGAGTCAGATTCGTCAGATTAGAATTTAACTTAAATTTAATAACTTAAATTGAAACACTGAAAAGATCGAACATGCAGGAAACTTTTAGCCACCACTGGATACCTTTGTTGGGCCAATTGGTTGGACCTTACAATGTAAAGAAGTAACATTAAATTACACTAAAGCTACATGAAGTGGTACACTGCTCAAAAAATTAAAGGGACACTTTGAAAACACATAAGATCTCAGTGGGAAAAAAATATCATGCTGGATATCTAAACTGATATGGACTGGGTAATGTGGTAGGAACGAAAGGATGCCACATCGTTTGATGGAAATGAAAATGATCAACCTACAGAAGGCTGAATTCGGACAGATCAAATAATTGTAATATTGATTCTGCTACAGTTAATTCGAAGATATAATCTAAATATTTATTATTAATCATAACCAGTTATGATTAGTCGTAAATATTTCCCTGTTGAGCTGATTTACTACATAGTACTTTTAAAGTTTTCTCATCAGTGAATGACACATGATGTAGCCCAGCGGTTCTCAATTCCTTAGTTAACACACCCGATTCAGATAATCAGATCATTAGAAGTGAGCTACGTGCATGAACTGTGTTCCGATCAATATATAACAAAGAGTGAAAAATTTAAGGGGGTCTGAATACTTTCCGTACCCACTGTATATATATATAATACACACACACACAAAAAACATGTAGATAGAATAGAAAAAATAGAAAGCTGCTAGTTAAAAAAAAGTAGAATTAAAATAGAATAGAGTGCTAGAGTTAGAGGGTCAAATAAAGATGGAACAGATGTGTTTTTAGTCGTTTCTTGAAGATGGTTAAGGACTCAGCTGCTCGGATTGATTTGGGCAGGTCATTCCACCAGGAGGGAACAGTTAATGAAAAAGTCCGTGAAAGTGATTTTGTGCCTCTTTGAGATGGCACAATAATACGCTGTTCACTTGCAGAACGCAAGCTTCTAGAGGGTACATAACTCTGAAGTAATGAATTTAGGTAAATGGGTGCAGAGCCACTGGTGGTTTTGTAGGCAAACATTAATGCCTTGAATTTTATGCAAGCAGCTACTGGTAGCCAGTGCAAATTGATGAACAGAGGTGTGACGTGCGTTCTTTTCGGCTCATTAAAGATTAATCTTGCAGCGGCATTTTGGATTATACTTTGAAATTAAAGTAGAAGAATAGAAGTAACGAGACTAGATGGTTTTATTCGCATCGTGGCTAAGTATCAGCGGGCGTGCAGGCCGAAGCACGTTGGACCGGCACTCGATGAATTCACGGTCAAAAAGCATGGCTAAAAACTATGACTAAAAGCATAATTTGATGGTGTCCTGAGCATTTAAACCGGGCTGTTGGACACATCCCAAATGGTGCCTTGACCAATTAGATATTGTCTTTGATCTGGGTGTTGTATGTTTCTCCTTCTTCTCCTCCTACTTTGTAAATAACATATCTGCACACTAATAAACATATATGTACATTTATCTAAACAATTACATTTTTTCCTATACTTCTATTTCTGTATATAGTACATTATTCAATTTTTCTTTTTTTTATTATATTAGTGTTATATTACATCCCTACTGTGTTATTCCTATGTATGTCTGCACTATCATGTATGTCTGCACTATGTTTGTACTTTCTTCTACACTGGAAGCTCCTGTCGTCAAGTCAAATTCCTTGTGTGTGTAAACATACTTGGTAATAAAGCTCTTCTGATTCTGATTCTGAATCAGCAACTGTACGTATGTTTTGTTACTAGTTTAAGTATTTGCTATTGACTGTTCAAATGCGGAGTTTTGCGCAGCGCCGAGTAACGCGTCGTGTGTGTGTGTGTGAGGGGAACCGGGGCACATCACAGGAGAGTGAACTGCCTGTCAGAAATCATAGCACGTCAGCTGTCTTAACCGCGGCTTGTATACTGCATCATCACTGTGTCTGTCACGCGACTCTGTTGCCCTTTCGGGCTTGAACTGAAGGTAAAACTAACGACATTATTAACTGTCTTGATATTTACTTTGAAAGCTGAAGCTCGCGATTATGGTAAGGGACTTTACATTTCCAACGCGTGCTTGTGGTGTTCGGCCAATCACAATGCACTGGCTCAGCTGGCCAATCAGAGCAGTCTGCGCTTGTCGGAAGGAGGGACTTTGTAGAAAACGAAGCGTTTGAGAGAGGCGGGGCATAGAGGACCTACAATAATGTACAGTATTTGAAAAATAATGTGTTTTTTGAACATTAAAGCATGCCAACATATTCTGTTACACCAAATACACAAAATAATGATCTTTAAAAAAGCATCATATAACCCCTTTAACAATGTTGAAGATGAACAACTACTGCTCAGGCTTTTAGACATGAAAACGTATAACATAATCCTCAACAGTGGTAACTCTGCTTCAGTGTTACTTTAACACTCTGTAGATTGGGACAATAT
>NW_015646377.1:327337-327815 GCF_001515625.1 Sinocyclocheilus rhinocerous | reverse complement strand
CATAAATCAACATGTGATCTTATCAGTCACATGGTCCGAATTTTCCCGCTCTTGCAGAGTATATTTTTGGACATGATTTTTATAACAAGAATATGATACATTTGACAAAGAATTGATTGGAAGAAACGTTTAAAGCATGAATTTTCAAACTCATACCCAACATACCCAACATGAATATAATCCTATAAACTATTTAATAGTTATTCAAAATACATACACAATAAGTGATTAGAACATGATAGCCAAATGTGTAGGTTACATACATGATATAGAATTATGCATAGAATTGATTAGTTGCTCATACAGTGCCTTGCGAATGTGTTCATACCCCTTCATTTTTTTTCACATTTTGTTTTGTCGCTGCCTTATGTTAAACTGCTTTAAATTAGTTTTTTTCCCACAACAATCTACACTCCATACACCATAATTGTCAAGTAAAAAAAAACATATTTTTAACATCTTTGCAAATTTATTAAAA
>NW_015646377.1:325510-326827 GCF_001515625.1 Sinocyclocheilus rhinocerous | reverse complement strand
GTTTTGTTGCTGCCTTATGTTAAACTGCTTTAAATTAGTTTTTTTCCCACAACAATCTACACTCCATACACCATAATTGTCAAGTAAAAAAAAACATATTTTTAACATCTTTGCAAATTTATTAAAACTAAAAAACTAAAAGGATTCCATTGCATAAGTATTCATACCCTTCTCTGGGATAGTTGAAATTTAGCTCAGGAGCATTCATTTTGCTTGTAGATATTACTACACTTCAAGTGAAGTTAACCTGTGGCAAATTCACTTGAATGGGTATGATTTGGAAAGGCACACACGTCTTAATAAAAGGTCTAACAGCTGATAATGCATATCAGAGCAAAAACCAAGCCCTGAGGTCAAAAGAACTGCCTGTAGAGCTCAGAAACAGGTTTGCGTCAAGCCACACATCTGTGGAAGAGTTCAGAAAAAAATTCTGCTTCATTGAAGGGTCACAGAAGCATCCTCTGTTACCCTTAATGGAAGACGTTTGAAACAACCAGGACTCTTCCTAGAGCTGGCCTCCTGGCCAAACTGAGCAACTGATGGAGAAGGGCTTTGGTTAGCACGGTGACCAAGAACCTGATGGTCACTCTAGTTGAGCTCCATGATGATATGTGGAGATAGGAGAAATCTACAGAAGGACAAACATCGCTGCAACACTCCACCAATCCAGTCTTTATGGCGGTGTGGCCAACCTTAATCCTCTCTTCAGTTAAGACACATGAAAACACACTTGGAATTTACAAAAATTTTGCTTTGTCAGTATGGTGTATGGAGTGTAGATTGATGTGGAAAAAAAGTAATTTAAAGAAGTTTATCATAAGGCAGCAACATAACAAAATGTAAAAAAAATGAATACTTTCGCAAGGCACTGTAAGTCCTTTTAGCGTCATTTAGGTGCATATGTACATGGAAACGCAGTTTCTGTGCCATTCTGTGGACGTAAGGACATGTTCTGTGAAGACCAGAGAGGTTAAAAGGTCTCCTAAGGAATCTCAGTCTGGTTCTTGTCTTCTAGGTGGGGGAAACCACCAAACAAAGTCTCCAATAATGGTTTCCCTCATGTGATGGTCATGATGATGGCTCTTCAATCATTAATCTTGGTTATTTGCCCCAAATTTGACAATCTCCTTTCTGAGTTGGAATTGTCAATAAGTGTTCTTTTGTTTAATGTTGAAAGCTGTTTGAAGCTACTAGGTTGTAAGGCTCACTTCAGACTCGTGGCGCCAGGATCTGATTTACGAACATCCTGTTGCCTTGGGCCTCTCTGTGGAATTCGGCTCTTTGGGTTGTTCAACACCAATCTGATCAAATCTTAAA
>NW_015646377.1:308749-325080 GCF_001515625.1 Sinocyclocheilus rhinocerous | reverse complement strand
GCAGACAATGCTCATCACCTGCAGAGTACCATCCCAAAAGTAAAGTGTGCTGGTAGCAGTCTCATGCTGTGGGGCTGTTTTTCAGTGGCAGGGACCGAGGGACTCGTCAGAGTAGAAGATAAGCTCAATGCACCAAAATATTGAGTTAGCCTTAATGAAAACCCAGTCCAGAGCATTCAGAACCTCAGACTGGGCAGAAGGTTCACCTTTCAACAGGACAATGACCCTAAGCACACAGCAAGAGTGGCTTATAGACAACTGTGTGAATGTCCTTGAGTGGCCCAGCCAGAGCCTGGGATTGAACCCAATCAAATATTTCTGGAGAAACTTGAAAATGTGCATCTGCCCCCATCCAACCTGACAGAGCTTGAGAGGTGAACAGGTGAGTTGAAGAATGGCAGATCATTGCAAAATGATGATGAGCAAAGAAGAATCAAACAAAAAAAGACTTGAGGCTGTTAAGGTGCTTCAGCTAAATATTTAGTTAAGGGTATGAATACTTATTTCAGTTTTTTATTTTTAATAAATGTATGAAGTTGTGACAATTCTGTTTTTGCTTTGTCAGTATGGTGTATGGAGTGTGTTGAAAGCTGTTTGAAGCTACTAGGTTGTAAGGCTCACTTCAGACTCGTGGCGCCAGGATCTGATTTACGAACATCCTGTTGCCTTGGGCCTCTCTGTGGAATTCGGCTCTTTGGGTTGTTCAACACCAATCTGATCAAATCTTAAATTGTCTGATTCGCTCTGATACCCTACATGACCCAACACATTGTTTATTAAACAAAAGTAAGCGAAACAAGATTGTGAAATAATGATGTTCATTAATATTATCATGAACTGCAAAGGCACAAAACATGACAGACAGGTTTGGTTTCTACAACTTTGGTTTCTAAAAGTAAAAAAAGCTAAATTTCATGTGAAGTTCTTGATAAGTCAGAACCGGTCGAACAACACATTGAACACATCGCTTCAGGACAGCAACCGTTTTTTTGGGGGCTCTAAAAAGGACATTTTCTTTACAGGTATGTATTTAAAGAATGTCAATCTTCACAGACATGATAAACATCTCAGTCAACAGGCTATTCTGAAGATTTCTGGTGACTAATGCTTCTTTAGTTTACCTGTTTAAATCAGCTAATGCAACACTATTGTCATATTAGTTTGTGCTTTTAGTTTGTTTTCGTTCGTTTCCTTAAAAAAAATGAATCATGCTAATCATAAGATTGGAATATTCAACTGTGGATTTGTTAAATTGACTTTACCTTCATCGTCGCGTTTGTGTATATCTTGCAACACAGTTGTGTGACACACAACTCCTTAACATTTTGTAACTACTTAATTCAATTAGAACTTAAATATGCAAAATGGTAGTTTTCTAAATTATTTTGTGTTGGGACCACCCGGCCAACAATAATATATGTTATAAAAACATTATTTCTGAATGTTCGCTGAATGTTCAAAATGTCCAGTTTTTAAATATGCATTACATTACGTTGATTCGTTTGGTTATGTTAAAGCTATGTAATCTAAATGAATGGACATTTTATTTGATTAAATACTTGAATATTGAATTTAGGCTTAAACAGTGGTATATACCCTCATTCACTTTAATTAATGTATCACTGAACACAGTGTACCATAAGCTACAATATGTACCATTTAGGTATTAATATTTACACTTTAGGTACTAATATGCAGATTCAAGAAACTAAAATGCACTCTTTAGGGGTAAATAAGGAACAAAGGTATGTATTTTGAAAAGGTACATGCCAATGACAGCTTGTGTATAAGTTCACAGTACTAGCCCTTCTCTGGAGCCATATTCCGCCACACGTTTTTGTCATGGTTCTCTGTGCTATATTTCTCTTGCAATAAAAGAGTAAATATGTTGACACTCCTGTTATTGTTCATGCTTTTTTTTTTTTTTTTAACCGACAACTGCAGAATTTTAGCTCTGTGAGCAAGAATATCTAAACTAATCTACATTCATCTAAAATAGAAATAAAACAAAGTCAAGCTAAAGTGCTATTACTGAGGACAGCCGTGTTTGTTCAACTGCATATCATGTGGGAACGCCTCGTTTTCAGAGCTGTACAGACATGTTCTTCACTCACAAGCTGCCGTAAAATAGGAGAACAACAGACATGGTCACGCCATCTAAGAAGAAATCAAGTGCACCAGGTAATCATGAGTTCATGGACATTATTACATTTGTCATATTACGGGTCAAAATCGTTTCACGTTTTGAAGGATTTCGAAGTTGATCATTTCCATGTATTATCAGTCTGCAGGTTAAGACCATATGCAGTACTACAGGCTTGTTTTCTTTGGACATTGTTCTGTTTGGTAAGTTTGTGAGACATTTTAAAGCAGATGTTAAAATAATGATCAAATAAATAAGCATTTTATTTCTGCCTAAAAAACGATAAAATTAATAAGATCTTCATTTCTGCCTTACAAGTTAACAAAACTGTGTGGCATTCAACACAATTTGAATTGAGAAATGTATTTTTAAATTCCAATTTAATTTATAAATCTGAATTTAAGCATCATTAGCAAACAAATGCAGCATGTGTACAAATGTGTACAAATTTGTGTAACTCCTGTAATTGTGGTTTTAAAGTAAAATAGGTTTTAGCAGGAATCAATGAAGCTGTATGTTTGATATAGGCCTACGCCTGCACTTTTTGAAACATTTGATATGTTTTGTTTGTTTGTTTTTCTAAGCTCTTAATTACATTGCACAGTTTGGTCTTTATTTGTAGGCTAAATATTAGAAAATCACGAGATTATTTCTGTTTAGCACACAGGCTTCGTAACTTTACATTATCAAGCACTGTACATTCATTAAGAACAGCTGAGGTGGTAAAATGTGGTTTAGTCTGAAATAAACAAATAAGATATATCAGAATCCGTCTGTAAACAGTAAACATACACATTTACCTTAGTATACATCTTTTTATGCGTTAATATTAAACAACACGAGAAATGGCGTTAAACATATGCACGCAAATCATCACTTCTCCACATAAACTGAACTATGACAACAATTAGACATGCAGCGGCAACATTATCACAATATGACAGATAAATAAAGATAAATGAACTTATATTCATGCACGCACATTTACCACTCATAAAAGGCAGGCAGAGAACGAAACTGACAGTAAGCTGGAACCGCTCTGGCGAAACTGCTACAACAATAGCTTTCAGTCACGTGACCGGCTCGAAGACCTGGAGGGCAAAACATCCACAGAACTGCAGGACAACCCTGTCAATTTTCCATCTGTTTCACAGCCGCAAATATTTAGATCACCTCTCAAAAGAATAAAACAAATGTATGTGAACAAATGCAAGTTTTGGCCATTTGCAATCCATATTAATCACCCGCTGCAATATTGCAATCATTAAACAGTGCGACAAAACGCTGTAAAAACACTTAAAGTGCCTTAATATATTTAAAACGGTAATATTCTCTATATTAATGATGCATAGTTTACATAGGCAAACAGATGAGGCCGGAATATGAACGCAATCCGTTTAATGGTTCAGTGTTTTCCTTCACAGTAAAATCCTGAGTGTTAAATTAACACTGCTTGGAGCATATATGGTCCCACTCTAAAAGTGTGTTAAAGGAGTCCTATTATGCTCTTTTACAAAGTCTTGATTTTGTTTTGGGGGTGTACTAGAACAGGCTCTCATACTAGGTTTTGGGCCAGTGTGTGTTGTGATTGGTTGGGTGGGCCAGTGTGTGTTGTGATTGGTTAGCTGGGCCAGTGTGTGTTGTGATTGGCACCACTCGGCGCCTGGTCGGGAAATGTCACACCCCTTACCATAGCCGCCTGCGAGCTTCAGTGTAAATATAGCGTCAAAATCAAATAAATGTAAGCGCGATTTAAACCCGGATGATTGTAAACACTTTAAGTTCGTCTGCCTTGAGAAAACTAGCGTGTCTCCGACATAGTGATAACACTCATTGCCTTCTCTAGTGCAGCTCAACCAGGTCTCGTCCCATTCGTCGATATTTGTGATATCACAAATCCTGGAAAATATGCGTTGTAGTCCAAACGAGTCGTTCGTTGTAGTTTTTGAAAAGTGATTTATGTTAAATAAAATATCTCCTTTTGAAGTGGACTTTGAGCTTTGTAACTTTGCAGATATTTTTTTATGCTCAAACTGCAACATTACAGACTAACTAAAGTTGAAAAAGTGAAAACGCATAATAGGACCCCTTTAAAGTAACACTGAAGCAGTGTTAAAGTTAATGAGATAATTATCTGAATCACTGAAGAAAAGAGAAACACAAGAATTATAACTGACTTTAGTCACAGCCTTAACTTTTTCAGTGTTAAAATACATTCTATCCCAGCTTACAGGTGCAGTATGTGATTTCAGCATTGTGCTTTTCCATTCTTCATGTTTTCTTTGGCTGCATTCATCAGTCGACTCTAACATTCTTTTAGAGCTCCTGCAGGATTCAACCTTATTTTCTTCATGCATGGGGAATACATAGCCTAGTAGCCATGCATGAAGGAAATAAGGCTGAATCCCAGGAGCTCTACAAGCATGTTAGAGGGATGAATGCAGCCAAAGAAAACACGAAGAATGGAAAAGCACAATGCTGAAATCATTTACTGCACCTGTAAGCTGGGATAGAATGTATTTTAACACTGAAAAAGTTACAAACTTCAGCTTTAAGTACTCTCATAATTAGTAGTTGGGAAGTGGATGGCACGTTTGACAAGCAGCAACTTGCTGTTTGTTTTTGATTTGTTGTGTAAAGGAAACTTTTTACTTGATGCTTTTTAACCCAGCCCATTCACAGTTTGTGCATGATTCCGACAAACGCCTACAGATCTATAACTTTTCTAGTATTATCCAGATAGTATGTGTACCTACAATGAACATTAAAGGTGACATATCATGAAAATCGGACTTTTCCAGGTTTTAAGTGCTATAATCAGGTCCCCAGTGCATCTTCCAACCAAGGAAACGTGAAAAAGATTAACCCCGTAACTTTGTTTTGGGAAGCATTTTTCTGCAAGCATCTGAGAAAACGAGCGCGTCTGATTTACTGTATATTGCTGCTGATACACAGATCTAAAATAAACATACAATTTATTTCCTAGCTGTTTACCTTTACAGACATAACCAACTGTTTTTGTAATTCATGTGTGTTTTCAACGTAAACTTGTGTGTGAATGAGAACTTAGTTTAGTACGCACATGCTGTGACAGCCGCTTTCTGTCCGTGTGCTTCGGATGTGTGCGCTCAGAAAACCATATATCGGAAGTTTAAACTCATATGATTTAAAACACGTGATTTCAGCGCGATAAACATGATAATCAGAACCAAAACAGATGTTTTTAGCAGGTCCAAGCTGTAATGACACAGCTCTATTCTGGGAAAGGGAGCGGGGAGCAGCAGCTCATTTGCATTTAAAGAGACAGACCCGAAAAAAAACAGCTTGTTTCTGCTTCCACTCAAAATAGGCATTTTCAAAATGATATAATAAATGATCTGTGGAGTATTTTGTGCTTAACTTTAAAGACACATTCTGGGGACACCAGAGACTTATATTACATATTGTAAAAAGTGGCATGATATGTCTCCTTTAAACATTTGCACATAAAAATAAATGTAATTTGGTGTGAATGATATCCTGGTCCTTTCTCAGGCTCTGTGGGCATTGAATGGTGGGATCCACATCAAACAAATTCAGCCCGCCAGACCTAAACCAGTTCCTCAAAATAACAGTTCATCCATAATATCCGCGTTTGACATGGGAATCAGTGACGAGGAGTGGGGAAGACTACAGAAGGCTATTGGCTGGCCTATTCCAGATCAAGAAATCACTCATCTGAATCAGAGCACAAGTCCAGGCCACTCAACTTTCTCTATTGTGGGACTCAAAGAGAGTTACAAAGTGAGAGAAAAGATCTCTGTTATTATCACAGCCACCACAACAAGCAAGAACCTGAAAAGATATGGAGGAGATTTTTTCAAAGCAAAACTTTTCAATGCAGACCTAAAGTGATTTCAGCGCGATAAACATGATAATCAGAACCAAAACAGATGTTTTTAGCAGGTCCAAGCTGTAATGACACAGCTCTATTCTGGGAAAGGGAGCGGGGAGCAGCAGCTCATTTGCATTTAAAGAGACAGACCCGAAAAAAAACAGCTTGTTTCTGCTTCCACTCAAAATAGGCATTTTCAAAATGATATAATAAATGATCTGTGGAGTATTTTGTGCTTAACTTTAAAGACACATTCTGGGGACACCAGAGACTTATATTACATATTGTAAAAAGTGGCATGATATGTCTCCTTTAAACATTTGCACATAAAAATAAATGTAATTTGGTGTGAATGATATCCTGGTCCTTTCTCAGGCTCTGTGGGCATTGAATGGTGGGATCCACATCAAACAAATTCAGCCCGCCAGACCTAAACCAGTTCCTCAAAATAACAGTTCATCCATAATATCCGCGTTTGACATGGGAATCAGTGACGAGGAGTGGGGAAGACTACAGAAGGCTATTGACTGGCCTATTCCAGATCAAGAAATCACTCATCTGAATCAGAGCACAAGTCCAGGCCACTCAACTTTCTCTATTGTGGGACTCAAAGAGAGTTACAAAGTGAGAGAAAAGATCTCTGTTATTATCACAGCCAGAGACCACAACAAGAACCTGAAAAGACATGGAGGAGATTTTTTCAAAGCAAAACTTTTCAATGCAGACCTAAAGGTGTGTTATATGATAATATATATTTTTTTAAATACATTTTTTTGTATAAAAAATAAATATAGTGTTTCACTTGCATTAATTGTTGATTTATTAGCACAATATTACATATTATGTTTACGTTTAAAAGCTTTAAAAATGTATTTGCCAACAGACATTAGTTTTCTGCATTACACTTGTTCTTTTCCGTTCTTCTTGAAGGCGAGTGTGTACGGGGAGGTTGTGGATCATCGTAATGGGACTTACTCTGTTGCTCTTCTTCTGCACTGGGAAGGTCAGGCACAAGTTTCTGTTCGTCTTGAGCACTCCAGTGAGGTTGTGCAGATTCTTAAAAAATACAGGGAGTCTTCATTCCCACGCAGCCACTATAATGGCTACTTTGAAGGGCCAGGACTCAATAAAACTAAGATCCATGAAGTAGTAGAATGTAATCTTAAGTGGGGTGCAGATGGAAGCTGGAGGAAAGGCGACTGCTGCTGTGAGTATAAGGATATAAAAACAGGGACGGTGTGGCAGTGTGAGAGACCTAAGGAACTTTCCTGTGACAAACTGGTTCATCACTCATACGGACGTTTGGAAAGCCCATTACATCTTTTTGAGCAGCAGCTTTTTACAAAGTAATGACTCAAAATAAATTCCAAAATAATTGTAGAATTGTAAAACAAACAAAGAAAAGTGTACAAAATGTGTGTCTGTTTTTTTCTCCACAGGAATTTAACAAATGTTGCTATTAGTGGAGACAAAAAAATCATAAATGTCCTTCCCAACACTGCATCCATTGGTATGTTTAATGGTCTCTGAACATTTTGACCATCTCATTTCCTGTTTGATAAAAAAGAAAAGAAATAATGGCTCTTTTTTTTCAATGGCAAACCACAATTAGGCTTGAGTTCTTCTTTTTGTTTATTGTTTGCAAATTGGTTTATGGCATTAATATGTGTCATTGTTCACACATTGAATTTGTCGCACATACAAGTGGCGTTTCAGCAAATGAAGTATTTAAAGGGGTCATGAACTGCCTTTTGTTATTATTTTTGTACTATTCTCTGAGGTCCACTTATAATGTTGTACATTTTTTACATTAAAAAACATCATTTAAAAGTAATAGGCTATTTTCTGTGCTTGTTTTGACCCCCCTCATCAGAACACTCTGTTTGAATATGGGTGGCAGAATGTAGACACGGAAGTAAATGCCCACTGCTATAATTGGCTAACAGTTGTGTATGTTTGACAGTTTACGTCCTTCACAGATGGACGCATAAACGCTCAGTACATATCAAATGATCTGTAATAACAGACAAAGCAATAGTGACCACATAATAAGACCATATAATAAAAAAAGGTACTCTCACTTGTGTGTTGCGACATTACTGTCGAATCCAATATCTTCATTGAAAGTTCATCCACTCTTTCCTAACATTGGGATCAGAAGGAAGGCAATGCGCAGGCTGTGTTTTTCCACAACTTGCCAATATATATGTATAGGGGTGAGTCGTGGCCTAATGGTTAGAGAGTCGGACTCGTAACCCAAGGTTGCGGGTTCGAGTCTCGTACCGGCAGGGTAGGTGGGGGGAGTGAATGTACAGCACTCTCTCCCACCTTCAATACCACGACTGAGGTGCCCTTGAGCAAGGCACTGAACCCCCAACTGCTCCCCGGGCGCCGAAGCATAAATGGCTGCCCACTGCTCCGGGTGTGTGTTCACGGTGTGTGTGTGTGTGCACTGCTGTGCGTGTGCACTTTGGATGGGATAAATGCAGACCACTAATTCCGAGTATGGGTTACCATACTTGGCCACATGTCACGTCACGTCACTTTCACTTTCACTTTAATGTTCCTGCATCTGCCTCATCCCATAATAATAGAGTCAGCTCTCTATATCAACATCAGATGCCACACAATTTATAACCAGTCTTTAAATATACCACAGAAATAATTATGTTACCAGTATACTCTCCACTTATCCATTGACACCTTCTGAACATTTGGCAAAAGCACTAAAGGGGATTTGGTTTCAGAAAAATCAACAACTCTAAACAAAACTAGATCAATTCCTTTACAATTAACAAGATGCAAAGTCCATTCCTATGATGCTCGGGTGCTTCCAACTTTGTTGCAGCGATTTGAGGACAGTTCTTTTCTCTTCCAGAATGACAATCCCCCCTATGTCTGCACAAGTCCAGGCATCTTTATTTATACAGCACTTTATACAAAACAGATCGTTTCAAAGCAGCTTCACAGTAATAAACAGGAAAATAACAAAAATAACAGAATCAGCCGAAGCAAACTTCAAAAATGTGAGTTAAATTGAAATTCTGCCGTAAAGCAGCTCTAAAAATCTTTTCCACTACGTGGTACGATTCGGCTCGGTTTGATGTCCACTGTACTCCACTTGATGTAGTTTAGTACCGCTTTAGAGTGGGCGGGATTATACACATCGCCCCATCAAGCTCTCGCTGGATCCGCTCCTCGGCTATCAATGAGAGGAACGCTGTATTTCCTCAACAAACCGCGAAACAGCCTTTCTTTGGTTGTTAAAAAAGGTGCGCTCATTCAAAACATTTGCGTTTGTTCAAAAAAAATGTACCCAGTGGAAAACCCCCCAAAAGTGAGCCGTACCGAACCGCTCCGTGCCGTATCCATGCAGTGGAAAAGCACCAATAGATCTTTACCGTTTGGTTTCTGCATAGACCTGCGTTCGCCTCTCTCGTTATTTACACGTGAATCAGTGGGCGGGGCTAAACAGGCCACGATGTAGAAGCAGACTTTGTGGACATACACATCTTCTGCGGTGGCGGTGTTTAGCCACAGTATTAAATCATATGGCACTTTTCCACTGCATGGTACGACTGTCAATATGGGGTGCTGTGTGTACATTAATGAGGAAAAAAAATTAACTTAAATGATTTTAGCAAATGGCTGCAATATAACAAAGAGTGAAAAATTTAAGGGGGTCTGAATACTTTCCGTACCCACTGTATATCTATGCCATACAAATATGTTATACATCCTCAAGTCGGGACTCAAACTCGGGTCGCTCGAAGCATATCGGCATAAACATACACACACATTAACATACAGATTTTTGTATGTATGTTGCATATGTAAACAAAATACATATTGTTGACATGGTTGCTGCATATAATATCATATAAAAAATCATCATATATTGTTAACACATGTATACAAATTATACTATGGGTATTTTATATATGTTATACAGTTTAGTACATTTATATCTTCATCTACCTAGATAATTTATATATGTAAAAATTACATATATGGCAGTATCATTCTCGGTATACAGTAGGGCAATATGTCATGTTACATTTCTGTATGGGTTTCTTTATTTTTTTTTTACCAAAAAGGAAATGGTCAAAACATACATGGACCACATATCAGAGGACAGATATAATCTGAAATCAAATGTAGTTTCAAAAGAATTCATATAGCTACAACAGTATTTTCTTTTTGAATGTTTCTTTGCTTTAGGCACAATGGAGAAATGCAGGTCTGGCATGACGACACCGGTTCCTGCAGGATTTTATTTGAACGATGTCTGGAAGTCTTTTGTATGCAACACTCGACAGTTCAGTCCTGCACAAATGGGAAACTGTCTTAAAAACAAGATTGTCTATTTGATGGGAGACTCCACCACAAGGCAGTGGTTTGAGTACTTAGAAAGAAACGTGCCAGGCAAGTGTGACTCAGTTTTCAATATTCAATTTAAGAATTGATAGCATGTATATTATTAAACAAGGTACTGACATAGAGGCCCCGCAAAGGATATGGCCACTTAAAGTATTAGTTCACTTCTGAATTAAAATTTTCTGATAATTTACCCATCTCATTTTCTCTTTCAACGTCAAAATCGTCCGACATCGTTGTTTTACCTTTTTTTGTAAAGGGTGTTTGACTTTCTTTGCACGTTCACTTTGTAAACACTGGGTCGGTACTTCCGCCTACGTCACGTGTGACCTTTCCAACGTGACTACGTAATGCGTGAGAAAATGACCAATTGTTTTGCTAGATAAGACCCTTATTCCTCAGCTGAAGCTGCATTAAAACTGCAATTTGAACCTTCAACCTATTGATCCCCATTGAAGTCCACTATATGGAGAAAAATCCTGGAATGTTTTCCTCAAACCTTAATTTATTTTTTCGACTGAAGGAAGATAGACATGAACATATTGAACAACATGGGGGAGGTGAGTAAATTTTCAGGAAATTTTAATTCTGGAGTAAATCAATCCTTTTATCCAAAGATGTATCAATATATGGGCATTAGATGAAAATACCAAAAACTGGTGCACTTTTCAGGCAAATTTGCAAAATGTTGTTATGAAAATGACATATAAAGGTGAAGTTGGTTCTGAAAAAAGCTCATGCAGATCTTGTTCGCAGACGTTACTTTAATATTTTGTATCTAATGCAATTGTAACACTTCCCAGTGTGCAATAATGAATTCACAGAGGGTGGTTGCACATTTAGGGTGGACTTTATTCTGAAAAATATGAATTCATATTTTTAGTAGCAGTACTGATGTTTAACACGCATTACTCTCACTCTTGAACTCTCTCGAGATTCAGCATTTGTATTAAACATTAAATTTTTAACATACAAATATTATCCTCAGCACAAAATGATTAGAACAATATATCTGCTGTATTCTCAATAAACAACATTCGTGTTATCACATGAACTCATGTTAACACATGTGCAAACTTATAAATCAATGCATAACACGGTTAATACAACAGATACTTGCTTCACTTACTATTCAAACTTATCAGGAAATGTACACACAAAATTATAAACATTAACCTTCATCCTTCCCTCGGGTTATTTTGACCCACATTTTTAATTATTTTTTTATTTTTTTTAAATTGAGTGTTAATCTGAGTGGTACAAGACTTTTGGTCCACTTGAATTGACTTCATACGGGTGCAATTACAAGTAGATGATTTATATTAATTTGTTTTTATAATAATAATATGTTCAAACATGCAGTTTCTTTCTTATAGATTTTTACATTTCAGAATATAAAGTTGCCCACCTTTTTTTTTTTTTTTTTTTAAATTGAGTGTTAATCTGAGTGGTACAAGACTTTTGGTCCACTTGAATTTGGAACACACACACAAAAGAAAAAAAAAATCCTTCCCTCGCAGGTTATCATTCCGACCATAGGAATGAATGGAATGTCAAAAAAACATTAAATTCCATTTTTTTTATTTCAATTTTGTCACACTTGAACATGGATCACAAAAAAACAAAAAAAAAAACAAGAGTGGATTTGAGAACTTTATGTGGGTGTAAAAAAGTAACAAATCCTTCCCTCTCGGGTCAATTTGACCCGGCATAAGAATTAATCGAATGTCAAAAAACATTTATATTTGATTTTTTAAATTTTTTATACAAAATCTGACACAATCCAGAAACAAAAATTATGTCCAAACAAAAGGGATGAGACTACAGAATATTCTCAAGGCAAAAAACAAAACAAAAACACTTACATACCTCCGCATACGCACGCACACACACACACACACACACACACACACACACATCTGCATTTTTAGATTTTCAAAAAACTTCATTCTGTATGATTTATAAGCTTTTGTACCCGTGGGGACCACAATTTAGGTCCCCACCGTGACACGAGTCCCCATGAGTCTGTGTGTAGTCAGGTTTAAGTCCCCACCAGGATATATAAACCAGTACACATATACACACACACACACACACAGACACACACATCATAACACGCATTAAGGAAAACAAGGTAAATAAAAATACACACACACGGGCATATAAAAATAAAATACAAATAACAACAACAACAACAAAAAAATCATATAAAACCCTACATAAATATTAAGAAAAACAAAATAGGCCTTCGGGTCATTTTGACCTGCCAGGAAAAGATTTGTTACAAAATGTGAGGGAAGGATGATGGTTAATTTACTACGCTTAGTCTCACACATTTTTCACCAGCTTACTAGTGATATGACGTTCGGCACAGAGGTTTTGAAGCTTGTACCAAAAAAACTAAAGATCTCACAGTGAAGCACTGAGCCAGAGCTTGATTCGTTTTGCCATAACCACATGATTTGACGTCTGAAGCTTCTTTTTCGCACACAACCACGTGACTGCTTCATATTCTAATTTAAATAACGCAAATCCATTGTACAGGTTTGAAGTGTCATTCACTTCTGTGAAAAGAATAAATCATAATACGAACTAAAATTTCATGTATAGTTTAGTGCATGTTCAGTTTGTTTCAATCCCCACTTCAGAAGCACAGCAACTGACCATTTATTTTGAACATGCCTACATGAGCCATGCTTAGTTTTTTATTAATTTATTCACAAACTCATTTATTCATACTTTGTGTAAGTACAATGACATTTTTGTTTTTTATTGCTGTAAATGCAGTGTTGGGGAGTAGCTAGCTACAAGTAGCGACGCTACTAAGGCAACTACATTTTTCAGTAGCGTGATGGTAGCTCCGCTACTTTTAAAACAGTGTAGCTTTTCCAGTAGCAAACTACTTTTTCTAGCAAGTAGCGGTGTAGCGCGACCAAAAGCTACATTTTGTTTTGCATTCTGACGAGTCACAAACCTGTAATGCATTGAAGCAGCGCAGCGTCTTCTTCTGACTAGATCACAAACTAAATTTGTTCATTACCGCCATCTGCTCTGATATTATGCATCTCGCGGCTTTACAGTCTTTTCCACCTACAAGAGATCGTCTGATGATTTTGCAAAGGATGTACAGGAGTGGATATTTCACATGAATCAACTGTAATTTATGCAAAACGAAGATTAAAATGCGGTATACATCGAAGACTTAAAGCATGTAAAGGCTATCTCTCCCGGGTTTTCTGCAACCATGATGCGCGCGCATCCTGAATGTTTACAAACCGATAATTGGTCTATACAGGAGGTGAATAATAGCCTTTTAAAACTGATTAATTTACCTGCTTTATTGCACACTATCAAATGTCTATTTTACAAAGATGAACCGTCATAATAGGCTACAATCTGTCCCCCCACAGTTTTGTATTGAAAACTAATCAAACAGAAAAAATTGCGATACAGTAGTGTGCTTATCATTTGGCAAAGGATGGTTGTGGTGGGATTCCACTCAAAGTGCAGTGTTCACGCTCGCATCTGATGATTGATGTCTCAGAGGCTCCATTCACAGTCAGTAAATACTGCATGTGCTGTGAGTTTAACCTGCTTATTTTACGACTCCTCCATATCTAGTTTAAGTTACATTCATTTTGTTCTTGCATTGATGTTACGTTTGTAGCAGTTTTGCACTTTGACAGTCAGTTTGAGATAATGTAACTATATAACTATATTTTATTATTGTGTGTATCGGATAGCTTACAAAATCAAAGGATTGGGGCATTTTGTCATTGAAATGACTTGGAAAAAGTGTCCCAATCAACCTGAATTCACCCTACTCTTTGAAATCATGATTGCATTACAATATGTTGGTTTAAACCCCAAATATCTTACTTACAATTTCATTATATTTTACTTAGAACTTTATCGGAATTCTTCATTAACAATTATTCAGTTATTTGTAATATTAAATGTAAAAATAAATAAATAAATAAAATAATAATAATAAAAAAATGTAAGTAGTTTCAATGTAGCTAGTTACTTTTTGATAGTAACTTGTAGTGTAGCTAGCTAATTTTTCAGAAGGGTAGCTTGGATGTAGCTTAACTACTTTAATTTACGAGTAGCTTGTAGCTGGTCAAGCTACAATTTCAGAGTAGCTCCCCCAACACTGTTTATATGATTTTCATAGCACAAACTGATTTATTACATGAAACGGTTCAAAAGTGGCTGGAACGTCTGGGACGCCAAGGCACCTTTTCCCACCTTTCACCACAAGATGTCATTAGTGTGCAACGTCTTGAAAAGCTTTGAGTAATTAATCATTTTACAATACAGTTTAGGGGAAAGCCTTGGAGCTTCGCAAAGCTTCCTTTCACCATCACTAGCAGGGATAGTTCACCCAAAAATGAAAAACACACTTGTTTTTTCAAAGCTGTATGACTTGCTAAAGCTACGATTATAATATTATTTTCATGTATCTTTATCAGGCATAAAGAGAATGGACCTCCACACTCCTCCTGCAGGTGGCCCACTGATGGCTGTGGAGTTGAAATATAACATCATTATTCACTGGAGGCCACACGGTGTTCCTTTGCGATTTAGTAAAATGCCTATTACTGATCTGCACTATATCAACAACGATATTGATGAAATAGCCGGTGGGCCTCATGCAGTCGTTGTCTTCACATTGTTTGCTCACCTGGTTTTTCACCCGATAACATTTTACGTGTATGAAGTGGCCAAAATCCGCCAGTCTGTTGTTGCACTGCTGAGCCGCGCTCCAGAGACCACCGTCATCATCAAGTCTGGAAACACTGCTGGACAAAAGGTGCCTTTGCTCACATTCCAATCCTACCTTGTTTTCAACAAGAAAATACAGTATGGTACTTGTTATGGTATTTGTTGTACATGAAAGTCAACAGTGTTGGGGAAACTTACTTTCAAAAGTAATGCATTACAATATTGTGTTACTCCACTAAAAAGTAACTAATTGGATTACTTACTTACTTCTTATGAAACATAATGCATTAAGTTTCTTCTACTTTTGTCGTCTGGGCTGAGCTTGCTTAATTGTCTTTAATAACACAAAGCCCAAAGGTTATTTTTGGCAACCTTTCACACCAAAAGTAAAATTAATAAGCCTTAGGTTGAAGGAAGTGCATCTGCACCTCACGTCCAATTTCTCTCAACACGGGACAGGAGAGGTGTTAGTGAATAAATGGGGAAAAAGTAACTTGCATTACTTTTTTGAAAAAGTAACTCAGATATTTTGTTGTAAATTTGAAAGTAATGCGTTACTTTACTAGTTACTAGTAAAAATTAAATCTGATTACAGATGTGGCCATTAAGAATGCGTTTTTTTTTTATCACGCGGCAGCCTGCAATTCACCATGCATGATCACGGGGCTCTCTGCAGGTATTTCTGTCTATGTCACGATGTGGGAAGATTTGCATAACGCCACTCAAATGTTCACGCAAAGAAAGAAGGCGTAACTTTTATTCTCGCTGTAGTATTGTTGCCGCCGCCATGTCGTAAAGGCGCTGTGCTTCGTTGTGAAAGCGAACTACTTTGTTTGGTCTTCCAAAAGAGGACGATATCCGCTTCGTCATGCCTGGAGCTGATCCGTGCTGGTCGCTGAGGACATACATCAACTTGGCGCTGTCGATCGTCGGATCGGCTTTCACCGTGGGCAGTTTCCAGAACAGTTTAACCCAAATATTCAGATGTGTCCAGCTCATTTTATCGAGGACTGTTTCCTGATCCTGGTAGAGTAGACTACAATGCCGGCTGTTCTGACTCACACACTGTAAGTACGTTTTTTATATTTAAAGAATTTGCCACTGACGATTCAAACGCGAGTTTTGAGCAGTGTAGAGTAGCACTTGTTGTTTGTCATTTCTCCGATCACAAAAGCAGACATGGTTTTATGTTTACGCGGCACGATGCAA
>NW_015646377.1:304096-308510 GCF_001515625.1 Sinocyclocheilus rhinocerous | reverse complement strand
CAAGTTGTCATTTATATCGCGATGCATCGTTTCTAACATATTTGCATCGGTAAAAACCGATTAATTTATATATAATTACTCTAGTGGATGCGCTATACTTTTATTGTTTAGAAAGTGACCAATAATCTGTGACCAATATTTTATATGTAGATTGATTTCTCCTTTCTAAACTGTTTATCAAGCGCGTTCTCTCATCACTGCTGCTGCGTGAATATGACACGTCACAACACCACGGAGACCTGAGGAAAAACTGGGATTAAAGTCCAAAACCTGACCTGAAATAATATAACAAATCAATCGGGGCTAAAGCGGTTCCATAAATGACAAATTAAGTTCACACAATCTCACTAATTTGTGCACGCTTATTCTTAAGCAGCCCTTAATGTCGATCATGGATCAAATCGATCCACCATCGCAAACAGCGAATATATCTGTGCTGTTTAATGCATTTGAGGCATTGTGTTTTCCTCAGTGCATAACTGACATGTCACAGGTATATTTTTTCATCTGAAAATGTCAGAAAGTCAGGCAAACATATCCATTTTGCTGTCAAGAGTGGGCGAGTCTGACGCAAGTGAACGAGCGCTACTGCGCGCATTCGCACTAAACAGACAGAGCGCAATCGAATAGGAGAGCAATAATTCTGGGTAAAATATACATTTTGCTAAAAAAATTGTTGTTGGACATTAAATGTGTCTTTTGTAGAATTTTAAACCTACATATAAGTGTATTTTTATGATAGCAGTAACTGTAAAGGGACTATTGTAATAGGTAAATCGAATGTAAGCTAGTACAGTACTAATTACTAAGCTCAAATGTGTGTTTTTATATCAGTTAAAATATAGTCATTTTCTTTATTATTTATTTTCATTTTTAATTCAGTGATTTTAACAATTAATTTGGTTATTTTAATGCTTTAAAGAGCAATTTAAGATTGTAATGTTCTAATGTTCTGCTATCTGTTCTGCAAACTATAAAAGGTACAGCTGTAATACAACCAGAGAGAAAAGCTGCATGGCTAGAAACTGTAAAAAAAAAAAGTCAAATAATAGTATGTGAGAGAATGGAAATATCATTAGGTTCCTTTGGTCAGTGTTAAAGGAACTCATCTTAGTCTGACAGTTAACCTGCTTTAGACCAGGTCAGTTTCCCAGCATAAGTTGCCACAGTGACTAGCTTGATCTAGGCCTATGTTAAATTTGCTTTATGGAACCAAATCATTTGACAATGAGTCAAACTAACTGAAATAAGCCTGGCTTATTTGGTAAACTTGTTTTATGAAACAGGCTTCGAGGCATTAAAAGTGATCATATTTTCTCCATTGCATCGAATCACATTGGATCGAATCAAAATCGGATCGCACTGCATCGTAACAGGGGTGAATCGTATCGTATCGCATCGCATCGGTAGCTGCTTCATATGTATCTTTAATTTATCGTATTGTTGGCTATGCATCGAGATGCGTATCGTATCGGCTTGAGTCATGAGATGCACATCCCTAATATATATATATATATATATATATATATATATATACACATGCCAGTGTCATTAAAATCTGTACCATTCAGCGTGACCACAGGCTCACTGTGCTGTAATATGTGAATAATGTTTTAGGCCGAAAATGCGAGTGAAGTATGTATATCCAATATGTGGTGAATATAGAAACATTTGGATTTGTGCAGAATGAGAGAGGACTTCAGTTTCACTTTAAATTAATTTGTTTTGTCATGACATTTATATAGCCTGAATACTGTTAACTTTGGACAATTTGAGTAGTGAGGGGAAATATAGCCTATAGCTGTTTATAGTGTTAAAAATGGTTTCTAAATGCAAAATGCAACGTATGTGTGACTTAATCTTTTTTTTTTTCTCCTAAAATCGCAATTTTATAGTAGCATATTTTTTTAACATTGCAGCAAACATTTTAATATGACTTGAAAAAAAAATACTTTAATTTCTTTAAACCATTGACAGTTTTCCTTTCATTTGGCCAAAATGTTATAAAACATGATGCTTTATTGGTTATGACTAGACAGCAAATACTGTAGCCTAAAAGACTAACATTCTGCAGTTAAACACCCAGACAAGATCTACAATGGTGTTATAGTGCCACGTAAAATAGCGAGAATGTACTGCGAACGATGAAAGCCAGGGCTTAAATACGAAAAAAAAAAAAAATCAGTTCACTCTGAGCAGAATCAGTATTTTAACGTTTCTGTTCTTGTGTTCCTTCTGTATTATTACCATTCCAAAACTGGTTTCAGTTCACTGTTATATCTTACCAGGCATTTTTACAGTAATATACTGGCAACACTGTTGCCAGCTAGTTACTGTAGGTCAAACATCTACGCTAAAACCTTGCCCTGTAAATTAATGGTAAAATACTGGCAACACTGTTGTCAGTAATTTACTGTTAATTGTGCAGTTATTTACTGTAGTCTAGTTTACAGTATTTTACTATAAAGATACCATGGACTAAATTAAAACTCATGTTAACTAATTTCACTTTTAGAAACTGACTTCCTTAAATTAGCCAACTGCCAATTAAGTTTATAAACTAATTTTTTTAACATGAACATATTAATACTTTGAACATAGTTCATTTGAGTCAAAATTATTTCTTAAAGCAAAAATAACTAAATGATACACAACCGTTAAAATATCCAAATTAAATTTATTCCAGATAACAGCTGTTAACCACAGCACCCATACATGTGCATTTGGAGGAACGAGGAGACCAGGAGTACAAAACAAAGGAGTTTAACAGTCTCTTCAGGGAATCACACGTAGCACAAGGAAGGGACATAAACAATTCCGGACCAAGAAACTCAGAATGGGACTCACTATAAATACAGACACCAATGGGACACACCTGGGAGCAAATTAACTAATTAAACAAACTGAGTACATGTACAGTAAATTAACATACTTTCCAGAAGGCCAACAATTCATTAAAAATGTTTTTTTTTATTGGTCTTATGGAGTATTCTAATTTGTTGAGATAGTGAGTTGGTGGGTTTTTGTTAAATGTGAGCCAAAATCATCACAATTAAAAGAACCAAAGACTTAAACTACTTCAGTCTGTGTGCATTGAATTTATTTAATACACGAGTTTCACAATTTGAGTTGAATTACTGAAATAAATTAACTTTTCCACGACATTCTAATTTATTGAGATGCACCTGTATTAGCAATCACTAATATTGCCCACGTGATTTTATATCACAAATGCACACATGCTTTTTATGTATTATCATACAGTACAAAAATTACATTCTATATCTGAGAAACTAAATTATTATTGTTAAGCACGTTTAAACAGATATTTGCAGACAGAGTATTTCACAGTAATGATTGGTCTAAACATTCTTAGACATTACTTTTATATCGTCTAAACAATACTTTTATATATTGTTTATAGAACATAAAATCATCCTCACGCCATATATTTCAAAATGTTGCACTCGATTTCACACATTTAGTCTGGAATTATAGTTTGGAAAAAGTCCAACTAGTAAATGTGTTCAAGTTTATGTCACAACAACACATTATCTAATGCAAATATGAAACATTACTTACTCGGAATGAAAGATCTCCTCCGCTGGCTCTAGCCACGCTCGCGTTCTGTTTGTGAGGTAAACATAAAGCTTATTCCTCTCAGCGCGTCTTCTGAGGTAAATACAAGGCTTATTCCTCTCAGCGTCTTCTTCATAAAATGAAAAGTATCCAAGATGAACATGTTGCTGCTTTGTTTACGGTGATGTTGGCGTTTACATGTCGCGCGTCTCACATGGAGATTTGTAATATCAATAGCGCGAGCAGCGCGTGGGCGTGATCTAAATAGAGATAATGATAACTTTTTAATGCAAAGTCATTTGCATAACAGCTTAACTTCGGTCACTTTAGTAAAACCATGGTTGATTTTCATAAGGGACTGCCAGTGACAGGCTGTTGCATGCATAAAATGCAACCTTTTTATTCTGACAGTGTATGATTTATATTAACATTGCAGAATAGAATGTGATCAAGATTATCTTTTAACGTTCAATTTAAATGAATGCAATTGCACAAACTATGTAGGCTATAATTTCAATTTGTTTATTTTGAAATAACTCAAACATATGTTTTTTTTTTCTGTCCTCTGATAAACATTGTTCTGGGGTACCTTTTCCAAAAGCATCATCTCTCTTATGATACTTTTGGAAAACGCAGCCCTGTTTGAAATTTGCAGTAGCAAATAAAGACAAAATGAGATCAGGTGAGAGCCAGCTATTGATCATTCTGCAATTGTAATGCAATAGCCTGATTCATTAATGTAATTTGACTCTAATGATTGTGTTGCGCCAATATTACATTTGCTGTATAAGACTGCAGCGTGTGACCAACAGTATTGCAGAACCACTTAATATAT
>NW_015646377.1:300581-303873 GCF_001515625.1 Sinocyclocheilus rhinocerous | reverse complement strand
ATAAAAGTAAAACTTACTTAACACACAAAATCATCATAAATCAACACATGAACCTCAACAATGGTGGGTACAAAGGTACAAAACTCCCAGCATGCATCACAGCATGAATAGATTTTGCAGCTGAATTGTCTTATTATTTTCTTTAATTGTAACTTTGGGTCATGTATTTATTTTTTATTTTTTGCTTTTTGTAGCTTTTTGGCTGTCACGTTATTAGATTTTTCACACCACGGTTATTGAGGCCAAAAGAATACACAATATCGATACATCACACTATCTGTAGAGACCTTGGGGGAAAAAAGTTATCAGTCAAATTAATATTTACATTTTTAGTTTTTCTCTTTTACCCAAGGAACATTGGGATACCGATAAACACAGGGCACAAGACTCTGGCTTTCTCTGTCTTCTTTGAAGCTCCTTATGAAATAACAAGAGAGAAAATACTGTCAAGTTCAACAGTATGATGAATAAATATTAACATCAAAACTGATACTTTAACCTATTAACTTGGGTACCCGTATACCCATTAAGCTCTTGCTGGAGTATTTACGTGTTGTGTTATCATAAGATTCCTGTTCATTTTAAATATTGTGGTTATCGCCAATACTGGTATATTGTCACACCATAAATTAACACGATGTCGATATATCATGCTTTGAATATTACAAATATCATTAATACCAGTATATTGTGACACCCCTAGTCCAAAATTGATACGATTATTGATACTGATATCTGTGTGTGTCAGTTTTGTTCATCTTTTTGTGATCATTTTTTTAAAGTCTTCAAACTGATGTTGCAACTCACATTGCAGTAACACAGGGTTTGTAATGTAAAAATGTTAAATTACACAACAATTAGATTCAAGTGACATCAGGGAATCAGGCCATTACATGATAATAGTGAAACCATCAACAGAAAACTATCATGTACTGCAAATGCATTTGTCAAACACACTGTCACAGCAACCAAAGAAGACAAATGATTGATAATAAGTGTTAAGAGTCCAACTAATGCTAAACACTAATTACCATAATGGCGACTTAAATTAAACAGACATTAGATTTAAACCCCTGTTATAAAGAACTTCTGTAGAACTCTAACAGAAATAAAGTCACTCTGATTAATAATAAGTGAAGCTGGTAATGCTGTTTGTGTTGTTTAATCCTCCTCTGCTGAGATCTTCAGAGATTTAATGTCTTTTATCTTCAGTTGATTATTTCTAAGGCTGTGGCTGAAGTCAGTTGTTGTTGTTATGTTTCTATTTTTCTCTTTTTTTTCTGTTCTTTTCTTTCCTTTAGTGATCATGCTTGATAATGGGCTTATTAAGGCCGAGTTGACTCCATATTTAATATACACAGATTTTGTGGTTTATTTCTTTGCTCTTGGCTGACGTGCCAATGCTATGGCCTGCTTGCGGCCCAGATCTGGCAAACAGGAGCGGTCCGCCCAAGTGACATCATTCCACGCTACATGTGGGCCAGAACATCTTTCCACACGTGCCAGATGTGGGCCGGATCTGGACCGACACTATGTTTCTATCTGGGTTGGCAATAAAGTTCTGATTCTGATCTGTGTTTTTACAGAATATTTTTCAAAGTGATTGGCTCATGCTGCAGTTGGACACAGTGATGCGGGAGATGTTCAGAGACATTGATGGAGTCATCTTCTTAGATGTCTGGCAGATGACTTCCTGTCACTATCTACGTGAACACATTCACCCAAGACCTGTCATCATTGCTAATGAAGTCAACATGTTTCTCTCATATGTTTCTCCTAGCTGCGGCCTGTTCAACTGGATTTTGTTCCATAGAGAAAATGGGAAACTAACCTGGTCGAGGGAAGGCTAACTGTCTGACTCTCTGGCAGGCTTCAATATTATTTGACTTTATTAACCACTATCAGTCCAAAAATTTAACTATTCTCCATAAACCAGCTGAAGTTCAGAGCAGGAGGTTTTGAATCACTGCTCAGTATGCAGTCTTTGTGAGGTGTTATTAATCTAAAGTTTTTAATTATAAAAGCTCTATGATTATACAGTATAGGATCCAGCAGTTTCATAACCATATATGAAGGAATTCAAAAGCATGATAAGACACAAACATTTTGAACTACTATTTCATTTAAACACAAAGAGAGACATCAAAAATCAGTGCACGAATCTCAACAATTGTGAACATAGGCGCCGATTTATGTTTCTGCCGGTGGGTGCTCAAAATGTATTGTTTCTTTTTTTTAATTATTATTATCATATAAAACACATTTTCACTGCTGTTTCCAATAAGGACTACGTTATCATACACATACGCAACATATTTACTATTTTCTAATATTTCATTCTCATTACTCTATTGTATACTCTATTGGAGTATACTCCATTGGATGGTGTGTTTGATAAATTTACTACACAAAATGTATCTTGCGAAGTGAAACGCACAGACTTCAAATACTTCATTTAGTAATTAAATAGGCCTAATACACACATTGGGCCTCATTCATGAAACATTCGTAAATATAGGAGTAAATTCTGAGTAATTTGTGCATAAAATGGACCATCCTGAAAACTCTCCTCCAGATTCACAAACGCTTCGTACACATCAGATTAGATAGTTAAACATGTGTATGTTAATGAATTCCAATCATTCGCAAATAGAGCACTCGTGCACACTCATTCACAATTAGCATAATCCCCGCCTATGAATTACAGCTACGCAAGTTCCGTATCCAGGAACGCAGTGGAATATTCAGGTCTACTTTCTCAGGTTTGGCTTCAGTATATTGCATAAATGCAAAAAAAAGACTAATAGGCCATATGCCTAACAATAACGTCTGTCCACCAAAGCGTTTTTAGCCAGCCGAAAAAATGTCAGGCGCTCTTCTTAAAATGACCAGCTGGTGGCGCTTGAAAATGCTTTGGTGGCACAGTATTTTTCCAGCTGTCGATTTGGTTGCTATGATGTGGAATATCCACGGCAGTAACGTATACTAGTATCTCATTTTGAAGAATATTACTGAATATAAAAATGCAGTAACCAGCAATATTAACTTCTCTATTGTTGTTCAGTTGTTGTACAAGTCGGATGATTGGTCAGTGTAGTATTTGTCCCGCCCCCTCCTCCATTGACTGGGCAGCTGGGTAAAAAGTGACAGTGACAAGCGCTGCGTTTTACCCAAAGCTAAACAGTTATCAACTCTCAGCTACAAAAAAAAAAAAAAACACAGTGCAAACGAACTTGTAAAATATTATGATGGCAGTGCATCAAAATTCAGTGTCATCAGTTTGCCAAAAAGA
>NW_015646377.1:300095-300352 GCF_001515625.1 Sinocyclocheilus rhinocerous | reverse complement strand
CCGGCCGGAGCGACGAGACGAAACCAATAAAACCCATTATAAACGAGGCATTTGTTGCATCCAGTGGGGACATAATTACGAATTATAATGAATTATACTGTCTTTTTATGTGTTGCACTGCATCGCGCCGCATAAACATAAAACCATGTCTGCATTTGTGATCGGAAAAACGACAAACAACAAGCTATACTCTACACTGCTCAAAACTCGCGTTTGAATCATTAGTGGCAAATCCTTTAAATATGAAAACGTACTTA
>NW_015646377.1:286356-299602 GCF_001515625.1 Sinocyclocheilus rhinocerous | reverse complement strand
CCTCTTTAGGTGTCCCCAACTAAGCAAGCCAGAGGCGACAGCGGCAAGGCACCAAAACTCCATCGGTGACAGAATGGAGAAAAAACCTTGGGAGAAACCAGGCTCAGTCGGGGGGCCAGTTCTCCTCTGGCCAGACAAGTTCTCCACTGGCCAGTGTGGATGGCCATTTAAGATTCTACACAAGTAATGCAGGAGCATTGTGATGTTTCATCACAACTAATAAACCATCATTAACTTTCAACAACAAAACTAATTCTCACATTCTGTCAACTTTCATTGCAACACATTCTCAGTCCCAACTTGTAACATATTATCGCTTGGTCAGGACCCTTTGGCGTCACTTTTTCATGCACAGGGTACCCATTTAGCATTATTTTTTGACATGCAGGGATTGAAGGATCCAAAAACACCTGGATAACTGGAGTAAAACAAATGGCTCCTGAGTGAAAACTGTGCAATCCAGTGTCCCAGAAAGACTTGTATATATGTATTATAATTCCTTTTTCAAGATTGAAGCATTAGATTCTTTCGTTCATGAGTTTTCTGATTTTTTCTAAATAAAAAGCAGTACAATTTCTTCCCGTTTTTTCATTTTTTTGTCTATTTAAATTCTATTTACTAACTCACCACACACAATAATGTACAATAACTGTAATTTCCTGAAAGCCAATAATTTTCTGAAAAAAATGACACCTTGCACTTGAAGATATCACATTGTGTTATAATTTTATACTCAAAAAACCATAATGAGTGAAAACGGCCTATTTTAGCTTTAGGTTCTAAAGGGTTAATTTAGTGCAATATTTTGTCATTGCAACATTTTAGTGTCATTTTCACTAATAACTGCAATTGGATTTATATTGTATACCTAAGTTCACTGTTATCCCACCAGCCACTATTGTGACCATCAAGATGTTTATTCATTCTATGACCACACTCAAAAAAACTGGATATATGTGAATACATATATTAATACTAGAAACTTTAAAGATAATGTGTACCAAAAATCTTTGTCAGATCTTTATGTTAACATACTGTACTAGCCTTTCGTTTTGGAGCTTTGATGCAGCAATCATCTTCTCAAGGTGCAAACAGGAAGTAAACTGCTCTGGTCATGTGACAATTTGCACTAATCATGTTAAAGGCTTTAGTTGCCTCTTGACCCTTGACTTCTTAAGTTTAAGTTTCTCTTTGGCTGGCACAATTGTGTGTATTAAACACATGTCTGATGGAAAGGAACTTATGATAAAATCATATCGTATGTCTTAGTCTCTGATTGCAATTTATCTAAAACTGTAATGCTTCTATGATTTCTATGTTGTTGCAGTTACAGGAGATAACAATGTGATAAAAACTTCATAAAAGACTTTTATATGTATGGTTCTTAAAGAGATTTGAATTCTGGCACTCATAGACATGAAGAATCAGCATGTTCTGGAGTATCTAAAACAGAGGTTCTTTATTGAGAATTAATGTTTATATGTTTTTTTTTCTTCAACTTACCGTTTTGTTGAATAGTGTTTGCTTTAGTTGCCTCTTGACCCTTGACTTCGAGCCATGGATGAGTTATGATTGGTGCACCCAGAATGCACTGCAACATGAATCTGTCTGATGATCATCACCATTGTTGAGATTCATATGCTGATTCTTGATGTCTGTGTGTCTAAACAGTACAGATGTTCTAATCTAGTGTGCAAAGTGTTTTTAGAGCTCTACCTATTATTTCATTAAAACGCAGTTGTGATCAACAAACTATGTTACTCATTACCACTGATGACATCAGTGAACCTGCTACAACATGACAACAATTCCATTATCATAAAAACAACATAGATAATCTAAGCACTTTTTCCTCTTGGATTTTCTTATCATAACCAATGTGTTTCTCAAACACAATTACAGTAACCAGAGAAAACCCCTTTTTTTAAAAAGTCAAGTGTCAAAGCCCAACTAAAGCAAACACTTATCTCCACAGTGGTGACTTCCAATTGTGTTATTTTTAATAAACATTAACATCTAAATCTCTGTTAATTCTTAATAAGACATTTTTAGACGCATGACAAACAAAATTCAAACTGGTTAGTAATATGTGAAGCTGGTGATGCTGTTTGTAGAGTTGTTCAATCATCTTCTGCTGAGATCTTGAGAGATTTAATGTCTTTTATTTCAGTTGATTTCATCTAAGGCTGTGGCTGAAGTCAGTTGTAGTTCTTGTGTTTCTCTTCTTCAGTGATTCTGCTTGTTAACAGCAGCTGTTCATCACTAATGCTCAATCAGCACTTAATTAATCACATAATTATCTAATTAACTTTAACACTGCTTCAGTGTTACTTTAACACTCTTTTAGAGTGGGACCATATATGCTCCGAGCAGTGTTAATTTAACACTCAGGATTTTACTGTGTACTTATAAGTGGTCTTTGACCGCTTTAAGTAAAGTAGCATAAGAAAAATGGCAATATATGAGACTTATAATACATTATAACTATGAGAAATATAATCCATTGTAAAAGTGGATGCAACGTGTTCATTGTGTTATTGTTGGAGCCATTTATTGTAAAGTTTTACTTGGCCACTGGGTGGCACTGTGACACAGTATAATTGTAACACCGGTGTAAGAGCCAGGTGTGTGCGTTGGTAATTGGGAAGCACACAGTTTTTGACCGCACGGCAGAGTAGCGTGCAAGATGAACTATGATCTTATGCTGTGTCTTCAAGGTATGGACTTGGATTGTACATGTTAATGAACAAGGAACACTCATAGCAAGTTGTTTTGGAACAATTGTTATTGGAGCACAAATAAAGAAAGACATTTGTTTAGCATCTATTTCCGTTTGCACGGACTCTGTTTGTACGCGTTCTAGAACTTTCTCACTCATATTATCAACGGCAGCGGCTTATTGCAAAGCCGATACACCATATATGCTCCGAGCAGTGTTAATTTAACACTCAGGATTTTACTGTGTGGAAACCTAAAGCTGCACTAGGTATACATCACATGTTAGCACAAAAACTTGATATTTTGAGCACTCAATTGAAAATGTACACATAACGTATCAATTGTACTTACAGGTTGTGGTTCGGAGAGCTTATTAGCTCGCGGGCAGGTGGGGATTATGCAAATGTGTTACCCAGTGACGTATACCGGTAACAGGCAAAAGATTCAAAATATCACGACTCGTTAAGGCGATTCAGAATCGTCTCTCTCTTTTGAGAGACAACATCTTTATTCCTCATGCACTTTTTTGATTTACAACTTTGCAGATTGTTTTCATTTAAGGATAGCTACGTTATAAACTGCAAAAGAGATATTTTTCAAAAACCTATATGACTTGCTCTTTAAGCGAGTGAGGTGTTTTGTTGTTGGATGTAATAATGAATATAGCAGTCATCATGTACTCCCATCTGAGCCACTGAAGACGCAGAGGATTAACGTTACTTTCATTTTTGAAGGGAATGTGCCGATCCCAAATCTGCCTAAATGCATCTATGTTTGCGCGAATCATTCATGATCCAGCTTCATCTACAGAAGAAGTGAGTAAAAGCTTTTTTTTATGAATCTTTGCAAATCGCCTTTCCTAATAATATGCTAGTTAGCCAGTTTCTCGGCTGAAGTTTACAGTCTGCTCGTCATCCCACGGAAGAGAGCAGAGCTCATTAGCATTTAAAACAACATGGACTAAAAAAACAGCTTGCTGAAAACAGAGCTGATTTTGAGAGGGTAAAAAGGGTGTTTTTTACACTGCCATTGATACATTTGAACCAAATTATGTTATAGACTTTTCATTAAGACCGTAAAGAATCATATCAACTTGTGGAAAATGGGCATCCGATGACCCCTTTAACAGTTTAAATGAATACATTCCATGTAACAATGGAAAAACCTCAAGTCATCTGCATTGTTCTTGGTAAATGTGACATTTCTACACTTTCAAAGAGTAACTAAAAGAGCAGAAAGAGATTTGGGTGTTTGGCCACTATAAGGTAATGTTCCAAACAAAAATGATTTCTAGAAGGATCCATGTGATATGAAAGACATTCTTATTGACTCAATCAGGTCAACGAGTAAAAGGTAATTGCATGTGTAGCAACATGTCTGCTAAGATAAATTTGGATACTGTACATAGGTCATTATGGACTTTGTATAATTTCCACCAAAGGCTTTGACAAATAATTTCTATTGACAAGTTTTTGTCAAAAGTCTCTTTAGACTGAGATGACAAGAATAGATTAAAATAACAAATTATCATTATAGTTCCAAAAATTATTGTGCTTTTACTAACATTTTGTCAGGAGGGTCTCTAGAGTCTCTAGAATTTGGGATTTCAGCAATATCCTGATCAGAGGACCAGTGAGAGAAAATGCTCTTTGCAAAAACATGGAATAATCCAGCTCTTAGGTAAAACTTAAAGGGGTCATATGATGCGATTTCAAGGTTTCCTTTCTCTTTGGAGTGTTACAAGCTGTTCGTGCATAGCTAAGATCCCTAAAGTTGCAAAGACTAAAGTCTCAGACCCAAAGAGATATTCTTTATAAAAGTTAAGACTCGTCCACGCCCTCCTAAAACGGCTCGTTTAAACACGCCCCCACATATCTACGTCACTGTGTGGGAACTTTTATTCTTGCTGTAGTATTGTTGCTGCCGCCGCCTTGTCGTGGAGACGCTGTGTGTTTCATTGTGAAAGTGAAACTACTTTGTTTGGTCTTCCAAAAGAGGACACGACTAGAAATCAGTGGTTAAGATGTATTTACAACACTGTTCCAGAACAGTTCAACCCAAATATTCAGATGTGTGCAGCGCATTTTACAGAGGACTGTTGGGAAAGTAGCCTACAATGCCGTCTACACACAAAGGCTGTTTTTATAAAGTGGGGCATTTCCAACTTTGCAAGGACAGTCTGGCGCTTCTGACTCACAGCCTGTAAGTACGTTTTCATATTTAAAGGATTTGCCACTGATGATTCAAACGCGAGTTTTGAGCAGTGTAGAGTAGTGCTTGTTGTTTGTCGTTGCTCTGATCACAAATGCCAACATGGTTTTATATTTACGCGGCACGATGCAGTGCAATGCGTAAAAAGGCAGTATAAGTCATTATAATCAGTAATTATGTCCCCACTGGATGCAACAAAGGCCTAATTTAGCTTTTCAGACCGATGAGCTTTGTAAAAATCGAAGCGTTTCAGAGAGGCGGGGCATAGAGGAGAAACAATAATGTACAGTAAGTGGAAAATAATGTTTTTTGAACCTTAAACCGCATAAACACATTTCATTACACCAAATACACAAAATAATGTTTTTTTTTTGCAATGTCATATGACCCCTTTAAAAAAAGAAGAAATGAAAATCCACCATCAGACAAGCAGGGCCACAGTCCACCACACGAGGGCGATGTCAACACGGAGATCAGTTTTCCCAGGAACAGTAATTTCACCAAACTGATCCGTTGATCATTTGACTGCACTGTAAATCACTGATTGATCCTCCACCATCTGATCAGTACATCTGTGAAATGGATATATCCAGAGATATTGCATCAATTACCTTCACAGATGCCAATTAATACAATTTCAACCAACGCAGTAACTGCATTCAATGGTGCTCAAAAGTGTTCTGATTAAATTTAAATATGTTATGAACATGCCATGATCGAGTTTCTCACCTCCTTGCAGCATCAGTCCGGTATTTTCTAATGTTGTCGTACTGGCTTTCCTTCTCTTCCGGTTGGTTCATCTCTTTGTTTTTATGATGCAGGACAGTTACATACTGGATCTCTTCTGTATCTTCAGAATCAGATGCTTTTTCTTTAGTCTGATTGTGACTGAAATTGCTGGGAGTAATTAAGGAATACAGGGCATCGTTTTTATTCACGGCATCAGATTCAGACAGAGACCCATCATGAGCTGATACGTTGATATAAAGATCATCCTAAAATGAGAGAAAATTATTTTTATTTATGGCAAAAGGGATGAATACCTTTGTGTATAACATTTGTTTAATGCTTGTTTGATAATTTGATTTACCTGCTTTTGTGCGATGTGATTAGGTCTCGTTTTTTTCCTCCTGTAATAAAGAATCATCTAAAATGCATTTAGGAAATAAGCTTGGTATACTAATGTGTTTCCTGACACACAACATGAACTTACATGAGCAACACAATGATGAATATGAAGATTAAACCTCCCAATCCTCCAGTGACTCCAGCAACTGCATACCGAAACTTCCTTCCTACAACAGGACAAGTAACAAGACAATGCTTTTATCTTTATACACTATGAGAAACCAAAACCATGATTCATAGTGTACAGCTGCATTTCAACACAATCACATGCGTCAGCAAATTATATTTGAATGGATTGTTATTGCTGCTTCCATAAACATCTGTGTGTATTTTACAAACTCTAAATGTATTGTAGATAGCACACGTACGTTTACAAGATGTCTGTTAAAGATCTCTTGATCTGGAAAGCATCTGCTGTGTACAAACATCTGACAGACGTCTTTAAGATGTCAGTTTTACATACATTCTAAATCTTAAACATCTTAAAGACATCTAATAAACGTCTATTTGACATCTGATAGGATGCATCTTATAGACGTATTGCAGATGAGCAAACACTCTAAAAATACATCTTGCAGATGTAAATGCAAACGTCAAATATAAATTTCTGTGATGTATGTGTGCAATTTCTGTATTTAAATGTCTGAAACCTAAAATAAACATTCTGTGGTTGAAAACACTGCATAGTTGTGATTATATGACAAGCACAGAGTGCGTCTGTCTCTGGCTCAGCGCCAGCCAAAGCACAAAAGCACAGTTTGAATTGAGCAGTTATGTGATGTCACTGAACGTTCCCCTGATAGCACACGTACATCACAGAGACATCTATCTGACATCTGCATTACATCTGCAAGACGTATTTTTTTTTAGAGTGTTTGCTCATCTGCAATACGTCCATAGGACATTTCCTATCAGATGTCAAATAGACGTTTATTAGATGTTTATTATGTCTTTAAGAAGTTTATGATTTAGAATGTTTGTAAAACTGACATCTTACAGACGTCTGTCAGATGTTTCTACACAGCAGATGCAGATCAAGATATCTTTAACAGACATCTTGCATGTGCATATGTGGGACTGTACTACCAGGGGCCCAGAAATAAAAATCTCACATGTGGAACCGTACCGCTCAAAAGATTAATAAAGTGTGGAAATTAAAGCAGTCTAAATGCATAGTAATGACTGATCCAGTTTTATAGCTAAAATATTAAACTAAGGTTAAGTGTAGTGTGAAAAGCATATCTTAAACACCTGGGTGTTTCTGTATCGTTCTTTACTGCGCGCCTCTGATCTGTATGCGCTTCTCCAGCATGCGCTTTCTCCTGTCTTTCACAGAAAGCCACACACTCACAAAATTTAAAAATGAACTTTCACTTCATTTTACTGACTGACTGACATTCATTCATTGGTCTCTTTATTGAATAATTACTTATAATATATATAACATCATATAACAACTTTTTTCAATTACAAAATTATGTCAAAATACCCATATCCTCAACAAATGTTGGTTATGTTTTAAAGGAACATAAACAGTTGAGAAAGATGTGAATCATTATATTGGATCCATGAATTGTGTCTTAAAGTGACTGCTCCAACTCTAAACTGAGCATGCACCAAACTTTGCTGTCTTTAGGAAATATTATAAACACATTAATAAAATTTATTATTTTAAATTAATATTATAATTCTTGATTCACCCCCACACATTTTCTTCTTTTCATAGCTCATCAGTAGCAGAAATACTCATCCAGTCGCAGAATGACTCAGTGATACACACCATGTACAGTGACAGCAACAGCGTCTGATCTCTGAGATCCGTGTTGATTGTGAGCCTCACCGTAGAAGCGTCCACTCTGTAGTGCACTGAAACTCTGTCCAGATCCAACAGCTGAGCTTTGATTCTCCTTAAACCAGCTGAAGTTCAGAGCAGGAGGGTTTGAATCACTGCTGCAGATCAGAGTCACTGAATCTCCTTCCACTATTTCAGCAGATCCATTTATGGACACTGAGATGCTCTTAGGAGGATCTAAAAAGGACAAAAAAGAAATGTCACAATAAGTTTTAGAAAATTATGAATTTGGAAATTTTGAACAATGTACAAATGGTCATTAACTCACACATGATGTTTAAAGTCACAGCATCAGAGTATTTCTCTCCGTGTTCATTGGTGGACTTGCACTTGTATTCTCCACTGTGATCAGAGCTGATCTTTGAGATGCTGAAGATTCTTCCAGATCCTACAAACTTTCCTCCTTTAAACCAGCTGAAGTTCAGAGCAGGAGGGTTTGAAATACTGCTGCAGATCAGAGTCACTGAATCTCCCTCCACTATTTCACCAGATGGACTCACTACAACAAAAGTTTCCTTTGGAGGATCTAGAGGTCCAGTATATAGATTTTTTGCATTTTGCATTTCTAACCGATTTTGTTGTTGAAACTTTTACAAAATCGGAATTCTCTATGTGATATTTGAATACATTTACTCAAGTGGCCAAAAAATATGATTGAATATATACTCACACGTGACATTGAGATACACAGCAGGAGAGATGTAAGTGTGTTCGTGTAGAGCACAGCTGTATCTGCCTGCATCCTCTCTTCTGACTGACTGCAGCAGGAGTTGATTGTTTCTGTCTCTTCTCTCAGTTAATGGCTGTGAGTTTCTGTACCAGATGAATGTTGCTCTGTCAGTCAGAGTGCAGCTGCTTTTACATGTCAGACGCACTGAATCTCCCTCTGTCACTCTCTCAGGAGCCTCCACCTGAAGATCTGAACACAACACACACATTATATCTAGTGCTGCTGTCATACACTGATTATTATTCAACATAATGCACAGAAGAAGAGTGAAACCTCATGAAAGTCACCTGTTACAGTAAGACTCACTCCTGGATAACCGGCCCATTTTCCATCTGTTACATTAGTTGTGAATCTGAAATAGTACATGTGTTCATCCTTCTGTGTCACATGACTCAGTCTGATGGTGCAGTTCTGCTGTTTGTCTCCCAGATACTGAAGCCTCTGACTGTATTCAGGGTCCTCAGACAGATCTGGAGGCTCTACACCCTTTACAGACCCATTGGTCCAGAACGTTTTCATGATCTGATATCCAGTAGGGTATGTATAAGTGCAGCTCATTATCACTGATGAGTTCTTTAGTGCACAGATGTGTGGATGACTGTAACTCACAGCCCAATAACCACTGAAAGCATCTGAAATGACCCCCCCCATTATTATTCAAATTAACAGCATCTGTAGAGCTGGAGGATGTTGAAAAGCAGAAATAGTTCTGACTCACTGTGAATCATGAGTAGAAAGATCAGAGGAAGAGGAGGAGCTATTCTGATTGACATCATTATAGCAACACCTGCAACACAATCAATGCGCAGTGCCTTATTTTAGCTTCTGTGAAGGTGAATGTCATGAAATCCATCAAGAACTAGATCAGGCTATTGTGAGATTATTTTCATTAGAGTAAATTTCACTCTAATTTCATTAGAGGCCCTAAAATATAATTTTTTGAAGGTGTCCTTGTTACACGTTACATGTAATTACTATTAAATTAACAATACATTATGCATAATTACATGCAAGTAACCCTAATCCTAACCCTAACCATACAGTAAGTACATGTAGTTAATTAATATTACTCAGTACCTAAATGTATAATCACGTAACAAAGACACCTTAAAATAAAGTGTAATCGTTTTTTCTTTTTTAATGATTTTTATATATTTACATTTACATGTAATCATTTGGCAAACACTTTTATCCAAAGTAACTTACAAATGAGGGCAATAGATGCAATCAAACCAACAAAACAGCAGCAATATATGTTGTGACAAGTCCCGGTTAGTCCAACGCAGAACATGTAGCAAGGTATATATATATATATATACGATCAGAAATCATGTCAGCAAAACTCTAGACCTGAAATTTTAGGACATTTCTTATTTTTCTTTTAAAATGTAAATTTGTAAAATACAAACAGAGAAATTTTCTTACCGTCTTTCAGGGGTGAAGCAATACAGTGAGAACAGAAGTTTACAATCATAAGATGATTTCTCTTGAGGATAAATGCTTTATCTTTCTCTTTTCAAGTACATTTTACCCTCGGTTTCTGCTTCAAAACCATATTTGATTAAATCCATTCGAAGAGTATTTTTTTTGTAACATAAGAAAATATCTCCTCATAAGAAGGTCAGGGCAAATGAAGCAGCATCTGCCAGTGCATGAAAATGAGTGAAACAGAGGGGAAAAACGAGGAAGTGAAAAGAGAACAACATGCAAAGTTTTTCACATTTTCAAAGCAACTTTCAGATGCAGTGGAGTTTTTCATCTCTCAGACAGGATTGTCCACAGTTCCTTCACAGCGAACAAATGCAATCGTGGGATCTTTTTTTTTTTCTTTAAGTTAATTTAGTGAGTTTTATTGGAGCTTTTTAGATCATAAAATTCCGTTCTACACAAAGTTTCTCTGTCTCTTTTGTGTGTTGATAAGAGGCCTGTGAACTACATTAAACCTTTATGCAAATCCTGAACCGACAGACTCTGTATTCTGTACTACACAGACACTTTCTGTTCCTTGTTCATTGTTCCTCAAAGCTTCAAGGGAGCCACATCAGTACCACTTATTTATTTATTTATTTATTTTTAAACCAATGAGGGTCTGATTGTGCTGTGCTGTGAATCAGGCCCATCTCCACCAGCAGCGCAGTGCTGTAAACACATTACCGTGAAATGAAGAAATGTCTGTAGATAACTAGAGAAGAGCAAACAAGCTTCACCAGCAGTTTGTGCAAAGACGCAGAAGGATAAAAACAACGATTCACAAAACTTATAACATTAAATGTAAGATGATTTTAATTATTATTTATTTATTTTTTGTACACAATAATTATAATACATTTTTCACCACTGCAATCATCTGTTCTGGCATTTTTATTTGGCAATGATTAATTTACAGCATATTGATTAATGAATCAACTAGGGCTGCCCTCGACTAAAGATTTTTCTGGTCGACTATAGTCATTCATTTTAAGCATTAGTCGACTAATAGCACATTTATTAATAAACCACTGAAATAATTTTAATGAGTCTTTAATTGCCTACATAGCCTAATAAGCAGTCAAGCACACTCATAAAGCTTGCCACAGCGCACCGGCAGAAGTAATGATTATTAATGTGTTAGGGAAAAAACAGTAAGGAGGCTGCATTAACATTTTAATAATGTATTGATAAACTAGTGCTTTCTTTGTTTTCAGCATAAGAGATGAAGTCGGCGACACTGACTCGTCATCAGAGGTGTAAAATCAAGGGGTCAGAAAGTAAAAGTCCTGCCATATGTTTATTCCACCCATGAATTCAGCTGATTTCACCAGAGGAGGAACCAGGTCATTACTTTCAAGTCACAAGCAAGTCTCAAGTCAAATCCCAAGTCCTCAAAGAGTTAAAGTTAATGAGATAATTAAGTGACTAATTAAATGATGATTGTGCATCAGTGAGGAACACCTGCTGTTATTGAGAATTACAGAGGATGATGTTTTATATAAAATAATGTCACCATCATGGAGATCAGTGTTTGCTTTAGTTGGGCTCTTGACCCATGCGTTAGATCTCTCTGTGTAATACTGCCTGAGGTGTTGTGACGCAGAGAAGTCAATGCTATGCAGTGAACAACTATTAGCTGTTTATATATGATGAGCTTGTCATCATGAGCTGGTCTGATTGCAATCAAAATAATGTTTTTTTTCACTTATATGTTTAGGTTTTGCATAATCAACTCTGTAAAACTACAGCATGCAAGCAGTGTATTGGTCTAGTTATTGTGAATAAAGTTTTAATCTATGTGATATGATATAACATACAATTTTGAACTCCTGTGTTATTTAGACACACACAGACATCAAGAACCAGCATATGAATCTCAACAATGGTGATAATCAACAAAATGCTTCATGCTGCAATGCATGCTGGGTAACACCATAGTAAAAACTCCCATCATGCACTGCAGTATGAATATTATTGTCACCACTGTTGAGGATCATATCATAAGTGTTCATGTCTAAAAGCCTGAGTCACTACAGGGCTCTCTCTTTTTTTTAATATTTAAGTATTATGGTGGCATTTGTTTAATAGGATTTTTTTTGTAGTTCTGTAATAGCTGAATGGCAGTTAATAAACCAAAGAGAGAAACCACTTTATGATGTTCATTCTTCATGAGTTATAAGCAGAACACGTAAGCTAATCTGCTATTTCAAGGTGTGATTCAGCAATGCACAAGTGTTTGCTGTGAAACAATAATGCAATCGCTTAGAAGCAAATTATTTTGACCTCCTAAAAGGGTCAAGAGACCAGCTAAAGCAAACCTTGACCACAATTATGGTGCCATCGTGTTATTATAATTTTTTTTTTCTTTTCTTGACCAATAAAACATCAGCATCTAAACCTCTGTCAATTCTCAATAAGAGATTCTGCAGACATAAAATTAAGTCAATCTGGTTAGTAATGAGTGAAGCTGGTGATGCTGTTTGTAGATTTGTTTAATCAGGTCTTGAGAGATTTAATGAGGAGCCAACACTATGTTGCTATCTGGGTAGGCTGCTAGCAGCGCTTACACGATATAAAATCTATATTTTCACACTGCTGCATGCATGGCGCTAGCCAGGGTTTGAAAATTAGTGAGGTCTTGCGTGGGGTTAAGCTTAAAAGGTTAGTTCACCCAAAAATGAAAATTAGGCTGTGTTTTACTCACCCCCGAGGCATCCTAGGTGTATATGACTTTCTTCTTTCAGGCGAATCCAGTCGGAGTTATATTAAAAATTGTCTTTGATCTTTCAAGCTGCGTAATAATCACTTGAATCTAGGTTGCGCTCACTGTTGTAAACAGAAGAAGTTCCGGGGGAATGACGTATGAGGTCGGCTTTGCGCATGCGCCACTCAATCCGACTCAGCTGCTCGGATTGAGTTGGGCAGGTCATTCCACCAGGAGGCAACATTTAATGTAAAAGTCACTGAAAGTGATTTTGTGCCTCTTTGGGATGTACAATAATGCGCCAGTCACTTGCAGAATGCAAGCTTCTAGAGGGCACATGAGTCTGAAGTAATGAATTTAGGTAAAGGGGTGCAGAGCCAGTGGTGGTTTTGTAGGCAAACATTAATGCCTTGAATTTTATGTGAGCAGCTAT
>NW_015646377.1:285719-285992 GCF_001515625.1 Sinocyclocheilus rhinocerous | reverse complement strand
AACCGTGTCAAAAGCAGCGGACCGATCCAGCAAGATAAGTATTGAAGATTTGGAATCCGCTCTTGCCAGTCTTAGGGCTTTATCAACTGAGAGCAAGGCAGTCTCGGTTGAATGTCCACTTCTGAAACTAGACTGGTTGCTGTTCAGGAGGTTGTTCTGTGTGAGAAAGGGAAAGACTTGGTTGAACACAGCTTGTTCAAGTGTTTTTGCAATGAATGGAAGAAGGGAAACCGGTCTGTAGTTCTCTAAAAGACATGGGTTAAGGGTGGGTTT
>NW_015646377.1:283572-285709 GCF_001515625.1 Sinocyclocheilus rhinocerous | reverse complement strand
GTGAGTGCAGGTACAACTGCAGGAGAAATGGCTTGAAGGAGAATAGATGGAATTGGATCAAGCGGACAAGTAGTAGGATGATTAGAAATTATGATTTTGGAGACTTCTGCCTCAGAGAGTGAAGAGAAGGATGTGAATGAGTGTATGTTTTCTAGTAAGATGTGCTTGACAGATTGTGGTGTGGAAAATTGTGCAATGATGGTTTTAATTTTATTGATGAAGAACGTGGCAAAGTTGTCAGCTGTTCGAGTTGATGAAGGAGGACAAAGGAGGGAGGAAAATATTTTACAGAGCATGCGAGAGTTAGACAAATTGTTAATTTTGTTATGATAGTATGTCCTTTTAGCAGTGGAGACATTAGCAGAGAATGAAGAGAGGAGTGACTGATACACATTAAGGTCAGTACGATATTTTAATTTGCCCCATACCCTTTCAGCAGCCCTGAGCTTAGAACGATGTTTGCGGTGAACATCAGACAGCCAAGGGGCAGAAGAGGTGGTACAAGCTGGCCTGGAAGACAAGGAGGTTGTTCTGTGTGAGAAAGGCAGAGACTTGGTTGAACACAGCTTGTTCAAGTGTTTTTGCAATGAAAGGAAGAAGGGAAACCGGTCTGTAGTTCTCTAAAAGACATGGGTTAAGGGTGGGTTTCTTAAGTAGTGGGGTTATACGAGCCTGTCTTAATGCTGTGGGAAAAACACCAGTGCAAAGGGATGTGTTAATGATGTGAGTGAGTGCAGGTACAACTGCAGGAGAAATGGCTTGAAGGAGAATAGATGGAATTGGATCAAGCGGACAAGTAGTAGGATGATTAGAAATTATGATTTTGGAGACTTCTGCCTCAGAGAGTGAAGAGAAGGATGTGAACGAGTGTATGTTTGCTGGTAAGATGTGCTTGACAGATTGTGGTGTGGAAAATTGTGCAATGATGGTTTTAATTTTATTGATGAAGAACGTGGCAAAGTTGTCAGCTGTTCGAGTTGATGAAGGAGGACAAAGGAGGGAGGAAAATATTTTACAGAGCATGCGAGAGTTAGACAAATTGTTAATTTTGTTATGATAGTATGTCCTTTTAGCAGTGGAGACATTAGCAGAGAATGAAGAGAGGAGTGACTGATACACATTAAGGTCAGTACGATATTTTAATTTGCCCCATACCCTTTCAGCAGCCCTGAGCTTAGAACGATGTTTGCGGTGAACATCAGACAGCCAAGGGGCAGAAGGGGTGGTACGAGCTGGCCTGGAAAACAAGGGGCAGACAGTGTTTAAACAAGACGTAAGAGTGGTGCAGAAGAGATGATGACTGTTTAGGGGGAGGAAGCGAAGATGAAACCATAGCAGATAGCCGGGAGGGTAGGTTACATCGAAAGATGACATGTGGAGGGGCATGTGTTGTGTCAGGAACCATGTTGAGGTTAAGAGTGAGGAAAAAGTGATCCCAGGTGTGCAGTTGAGTAACCAGCACATGATCAGTGGAGCAGTGTCGTGTGTAAATAAGGTCCAGTTGGTTGCCTGATTTGTGAGTAGCCATAGTTAACACTCTCTTGAGATCAAAAGAGGCAAGCAGAGTGTGGAAGTCTGCAGCCTGAGATTTATCTAGGTGGATGTTGAAGTCTCCAAGCATAACTAGGGGAGTACCATCCTCAGGAAAGTTTGAGAGCAGCACATCTAATTCTTCCACGAAGTTACCTAGTGGTCCTGGGGGTCGATAAACAACTATAAAATGGATTTTAAGAGGGTGGGTAATAGTGGCTGAATGTGATTCAAAGGAGCTGTTGATACCCAGAGAAGATAAAGGAATAAATTTCCAATCATTAGAGATAAGCAGACCAGTACCTCCACCTCTTCCAGTCAGACGGGGGGAGTGGGAAAAAGAGAAATTATTTGAGAGTGCTGCAGGTAGCATTGTCCTCTGGTTTGATCCACATCTCTGTCAGGGCCATGAGGTTTAGTCTTGAATGACTTGTAATAAAATCTGCTTTGTTTACAGAAGACTGGCAATTCCAGAGACCAATAGAAAAGGAAAGTAGTGTATTAGGAGACACATGCAAAGTGCGCAGGTTGTTAGGATGGCGCTGCCTACAGTGTGTGATGCATGGTTTGCGAGTGGTAGTGATAGTAGGGATCTGAAAACACATAG
>NW_015646377.1:282505-283129 GCF_001515625.1 Sinocyclocheilus rhinocerous | reverse complement strand
GTCGAAAGATGACATGTGGAGGGGTATGTGTTTGTCAGGAACCATGTTGAGGTTAAGAGTGAGGAGGAAGTGATCCGAGGTGTGCAGTGGAGTGTCTAGCACATGATCAAAGGAGCAGTGTCGTGTGTAAATAAGGTCCAGTTGGTTGCCTGATTTGTGAGTAGCCATAGTTAACACCCTCTTGAGATCAAAAGAGGCAAGCAGAGTGTGGAAGTCTGCAGCCTGAGATTTATCTAGGTCAGGGGTGGCGAACTCCTGTCCTGGAGAGCCGCAGCCCTGCTGAGTTCAGCTCCAACCCTAGTTAAAACTCACCTGCCTGTAGCTTTCTAGTAACCCTGCAGACCTTGATTAGCTTGTTCAGGTGTTTTTGATTAAGGTTGAAGCAAAACTATGCAGGGCTGCGGCTCTCCAGGACCGACATTCACCATCCCTCATGTAGGTGGATGTTGAATTCTCCAAGCATAACTAGGGGAGTACCATCCTCAGGAAAGGTTGAGAGCAGCACATCTAATTCATCCAAAAAGTTACCTTGTGGTCCTGGGGGTCGATAAACAACTACAAAATTGATTTTAAAAGGGTAATAGTGACTGAATGTGATTCAAAGGAGCTGTTAATACCCAGAGA
>NW_015646377.1:277060-282470 GCF_001515625.1 Sinocyclocheilus rhinocerous | reverse complement strand
TACTCAGAGATGGTAAAGGATTAAATTTCCAATCATTAGAGATAAGCAGACCAGTACTTCCACCTCTTCCAGTCAGACAGGGAGTGTGGGAAAATTAGAAATTATTGGAGAGTACTGCATGAGTAGCAGTGTCCTCTGGTTTGATCCAGGTCTCTGTCAGGGCTATGAGGTTTAGCCTTGAATGACTAGTAATTAATGTAATGAAATCTGCTTTGTTTACTGCAGACGGGCAAATCCAGAGACCAATAGAAAAAGAAAATAGTGTGTCAGCAGACATAGGCAAAGTGTGCAGGTTGACATGCTGCAAATACTCGCAACACAACCAAATACAAAAACGTGCTGCAAATACTCACAACAAAACCAAATGCAGAAACACGCTGCAATCAGACCACAACGGGAGAACCCCAACAATGCTTATGAAAATGAACCATGTTTTTTATAGTAAAAGTGTTTTGTTTTTTTTGCGCGTTAACATTTGTATAACTACAGTTGTACAAATACCATGGTTAAACTATGGTTAATGTTGCAAAACAATGGTTATTTTTTGTAAGGGAAGTTGTAAAAGTAGCCAGCTTACGTAACGTTTCACAATTACAGTGATTGTGTATTTCCTCAGCATATTTAGGCTAATAATATCCAACAAAGCTAAGTAATTATATGATCACGATGTTAAAATAAACAAAAATATCACCTTTCAGAGTAGACATTGATAAGCATGTCATGTTCGTCATTTGCTGCGGATCCCTTAAACATTTCCGATGTGGTCTGTGAGTATTTGCAGCATGTTTCTGTATGTGTTTGTGTTGTGAGTATTTGCAGAGCATTTCTGTATTTGGTTGTGTTGCAAGTATTTGCAGCACATTTCTGTATTTTGATAATTTGTTTTTCTCTTGAAATCGCTAAATATAATGCAGTTTTATATTTGTTAAGTTGTAAAATTGCACAACTAGGTGACAATAAAACAAAATAATGTAAGTCTGCTTTATTTAGATTTTTAAACTGTAAAGGGAAAACACACTTAAGTGATTACACTCTTATCAATTCATTAACTCTTTAACAAGCAAGATGGCAGCAAGCATAGACGCAGTGATTCCATGCTCTCACTTTAATTGTTTTTTTATATACGTTCTTGTCTATATGTTTGTTCACCAAAGTTAAGTTCAGCTGTGCAAATCACACGTACAGTAACCAAGATCTTATGATCATCGAACTACAGCTTAAGCAGACCTTGAGTGAATTTTTGCACTTACATAATATACCAAAGGAGACAGCCAGGACACTAGGCTCTCCTGGATTGTTGAAAAAGTGTTTCTGAAGCATCAGAGACTCACCGTGAATCATGATCAGAAAGATCAGAGGAAGAGGAGGAACCATTCTGACTGACATCACCATAGCAACACCTACAGCAAATGTACAGTGGCTTATTTCTGCATTCGTGATTCTGACATTCTTTAAAACTTATTTGTGTGTCTTTTTAAAAATGTTTTATAAGGCAAACATTTAAGTATTACAATAATTCACTGCCTATAGACAATTTGGTATATTTAAGAAAGTTTATCATATATGGTGTATGACTCGTAGCGAATTAAGTTTTACTTAAAATACCCGACTGTGCATTGTCATGTTGCTATACTTGGACGTACAGACAGAGGCGGACAATCCAGGGGTCAGAAAGTAAAAGTCCTGCCATATGTTTATTCCACCCATGAACTCAGCAGCTGATTTCACCAGAGGAGGAACCAAGTCATTTCTTTCAAGTCACAAACGAGACTCGAGTCAAATCCCAAGTCCTCAAAGAGTTAAAGTTAATGAGATAATTAAGTGACTAATTAAATGATGATTGTGCATTAGTGATGAACACCTGCTGTTATTGAGAATTACAGAGGATCAGATGTTGATGTTTTATTGGTTAAAATGATGCCACCATCATGGAGATCAGTGTTTGCTTTAGTTGGGCTCTTGACCCTTTTAATAATTCAAAGAAATTTGCTTTTAAGCAATTACAATGTTGCTTTACAACAAACATTTGTGCAATTGCACATTGCTGAATTAAAATCTTGAGGAAGCAGCTTACACTTTCTGCTTTTAACTCACTTGAGTGAATATTGTGAAGGTGTCTCTCTTTGGTTTATTGACTAGCATTCAGCTGTTACAGAACAGAAAATAAAGTCCTCTTAAACAAATGTCACCATAATGCTAAACTATTGGAAAAAAGAGCAACTATTGTTCAGGCTTTTAGACATGAACACTTATCATATGATCCTCAACAGTGGTGACAATAATTATTCATGCTGCAGTGCATGATGGGAGTTTTTACTATGGTGTTACCCAGCATGCATTGCAGCATGAAGCATTTTGTTGATTGTCACCATTGTTGAGATTCATATGCTGGTTCTTGATGTCTGTGTGTGTCTAACTAGCACAGGAGTTCAATTATTTATATGCATTACCTAGACTTAAAAATTCATTCAATATAACTATTAGAGCAACACTTTCATTGCATGCTGTAGTTTCACAAGGTTGGTTCTTCAAAATCTAAACATATAAAACAAAAGAAGGCTAGCTTGGATGTGAACAGGTTGGCCCCTGATGATTATCTCGTCAATTGACAACAGCTAACAACTGTTCACTGCGAAGCACTGATCTCACTGCTTTCCAACACCACATGCATTACTACAAAGAGAGATCTAAGTCAAGAAATCAAGGGTCAAGAGCCCAACTAAAGCAAACACTGATCTCCATGATGGTGGCATCATTTTAACCAATAAAACATCAACATCTGATCCTCTGTAATTCTCAATAACAGCAGGTGTTCATCACTAATGCACAATCATCATTTAATTAGTCACTTAATTATCTCATTAACTTTAACTCTTTGAGGACTTGGGATTTTACTTGAGACTCGTTTGTGATTTGAAAGGAATGACGTGGTTCCTCCTCTGGTGAAATCAGCTGCTGAGTTCATGGGTGGAATAAACATATGGCAGGACTTTTACTTTCTGACCCCTGGATTGTCCGCCTCTGCGTACAGATGAAGACTAGCTTGATTATGCAAAAACCCACTGTAGCTTGATTATAACTTTGCATTCAAATGTATTAGTTTGTGGTTAGCTTAATGTAATCAGTGCCCTTATCTCCCTCTTTCTTGTCAGGGCACATCAAAACACCATCTGTTCTGAGATTGAGCAAAGAATAGCCCAAAATGAGAATTTCACTCCAGTTCTAGTTCTTAACTGACACATAAATACAACATAAAACAGGACCTATACATGAAAATGAAATGTCTGTAGAGACAAGCAGTTTAATAGGCTTTTATATCCAACACGTTAAACTATATAATGAATCTGTCTTCATTATATAGTTATCTGTTGTTAAAGATAATTATTTGCACCAGAGATACATATTATCAACATACAGAACCTCTGCAAATGAAAACAAATATTTTTGCTGTTGACTTTAAACCTTATAGTTACTGAGTGTCATGGTGTGCCTACTGTGAAGAAGCGAGGAGACAAAGGAGATTCCAGAATTATCACAGACTTTCTTTAGAACAGGGAAAACCACACGTATGACACAGGTATCAACGTTCAATTCCAGACAAGGAAAACTCAGAAACACAGGGTTTATATTATGGGACTAATCAAGGAAATCAATGGGACACAGCTAGAATCAAATAAACACAATCAGGGCAGGAACAGGGAGACCAAATAAGGGCAAGGAAGGCACATGGGGAGCAAAACACACACAAAACAAGGAACAGAGTCTGACACTGAGATACAGTCCTGCGACAACTAGCCCCAACCAATCTCCAATACATAAGATATTTGACAGAATGGTTATAAAATCATGCACTTACCCATTTCTCCAACACTCATGACCAGTGACAGTACTACAAAAATGATCAAGATGATACCAGCAACCAGTATTGGTGTTTTCACACTCTGAATGTCATGTGATTAACACATTCTATTTTAATATGATTTTGACACCTTAACTAGTACTGATAAAGCAGAAGAAGCATTTTAGCAAATTACATTACACTAAAGGCCAATGAACGTTGAACTGAGAGAAAATTGATGTTAGCTCATAAAGATGCTCATGTTGTGTTTTCAAACTTGGGAATATCTTAATGTAATCAATTGCATACAGTTGGAGATGACAAGGATCCTGTGCCTGAGAGACAAAGAAAACATTGCTTGAATAACTATAATTTGCATTTGCAGACCAGCCATCCTGGTTTGAGAACTGCTGGACCCAGGATTGTGAAACACTGGAAGGTACTGCATCGGCAGTGACTGCAATATGCTGTGATTCATCTGAAGTTTTTATCATTTCAGAACTTAAAAGCTTTTTATTCTGTCAGTGGCCTTGTTCTCGAATGCATCACGAGTTTTCTCTGTAAGCTAGGTGTGAAAAAAACTAAACGTGAATGTCGATCATGTGATCTTCATGATAAATGGAGAGACAACAAGCGACGTCACACCAGAGAGAAAGAGAAAATCAGTTCTGTCAGATTAAATATTGAGGCCTTAAAATTCAACGGCAGTAGAGAAACATGAGAAATATAAGCTATTGTATTGCAGTTCCACTGCAAACTCACCAGGTGATGTCAATGAAATTTATACAATAAACAGTGACAACTACAAAATCCACCACAGTGTTATATTAAAGATCATACAACGCCCAAGACAGTTCACTCATACCACTATGACTGGGAGAAGCTGCACAGCCAATAAGACGACTCTAGTCATGGAAGTCATGCCTTCTAAATAAAACAGCCAATCAGCAGTTGGTAAAGCCATTGCGTCACTGCAGCTGCCATTAGAAGCTCCAGTTACCATAAAAAATAACAGTTCTGAGATGCACGCTTGGGACTGCAAATATGCATTGGCTGGGTCGCTACAAGCAAGTTAATAGTGGAAACTCGGATTTGTAAGGAGCACGTTTTTGAAAGTCTTTTGAAATAAGTTTTCACTCTCTGCAGTATTGCTTGGAGCGTGAAATTGAAAACGTGGAGTGGAGTTGCAGCGGCTGATTACAGAACGCTTTGAGCGGGAAAGGGAATGTCTGTCTCTCCACTCCACCTGTCACAGTGCCTGGTTACTGTGCCCTGGACTGGCCACTTGATGGCGCTCTCCCCTTTCACTGTTATGTCATGAACTCTATTTCCCATAGTCCTTTGTCCAGTCTTTTCTGTTCCGATGATCATCAGCTGTAGGTCATTTTCCCATTTACTCATCACTATTTATACCTTGCTCACTTTGTCTTTTGTTGCTGCAGTATTGTACCCGTTACATGGTGCTTTCTGTTACCCTGTGTTTTGGATTACCCTTTGTCGCGTTTTTGCGTCTTGCTTTGTTTTTAAATTCTTATTTTGAACCACTATTACACTGCACTTGGATCTATTTTT
>NW_015646377.1:265779-276252 GCF_001515625.1 Sinocyclocheilus rhinocerous | reverse complement strand
TGTGTTTTCTGGTGGAGCGTCTGGTATCCGCTTCTTAGAGGAGGGGTAATGTCACAGTGTCTGGTTGTTGTGCCCTGGACTGGCCACTTGATGGCGCTCTCCCCTTTCACTGTTATGTCATGAACTCTATTTCCCATAGTCCTTTGTCCAGTCTTTTCTGTTCCGATGATCATCAGCTGTAGGTCATTTTCCCATTTACTCATCACTATTTATACCTTGCTCACTTTGTCTTTTGTTGCTGCAGTATTGTACCCGTTACATGGTGCTTTCTGTTACCCTGTGTTTTGGATTACCCTTTGTCGCGTTTTTGCGTCTTGCTTTGTTTTTAAATTCTTATTTTGAACCACTATTACACTGCACTTGGATCTATTTTTATTTCTTTGGTATTTCGTGACACCGCCTATTTACACTGATCCAGTCTGGCTCTCGGTCTGTGTGTCGGTTATTCACTCATGAAGTGCCATCTGTTGGAACTGTTTTCGTCATTGGAGAAGAAATACAAACCGAACCTCAAGTTGAAAAGTTCCTATACTAAGGACTTGCTTATTGAAAAGTTGTTGTCAAGAACAACAGCAACATAGCAAGTTTAATAATGTGTAATATTATAAGCATTATAATAATATAATAACTTATTATTAAATATATTAATTATATAATTATAATAATAAAACAATCTTTGTTTTTCTCTAGACGTTTCTAAATATAATGCTATTTAAAGGGTTAGTTCACCCAAAAATTAAAATTAGCCCATAAATTACTCTCCCTCAAGGCATCCTAGGTGTATATGACTTTCTTATTTCAGACGAATCCAATCAGAGTTATATTAAAAATTGTCTTTGATCTTCCAAGCTGTTTAATGGCAGTCAGTGGGTGTTGCAGTGCATCAGTCCAAAAGAAGTGAAATAAAGCGCATCCATTCATAATAAAAAGTACCTCACACGGCTCCGGGGTGTGAACAAAGGCCTCCTTTTGCGAATCGATGCGTTTTTGTAAGAAAATATCCATATTCAAAATGTAATAATTTAATCTAGCTTGCGCTCACTGTTGTAAACAGAAGCAGTTCCGGGAGCATGACGTATGAGGTCGGCGCGCTTCTTCTGAATCAGCGACTGTAAGTATGTTTTCTTAATAGCTTAAGTATTTGCTATTGAATGACTGTTCAAATGCGGAGTTTTGCGCCGTGTAGAGTATCACGTCGTGTGTGTGTGTGTGCGTGAGAGAGAGACAGGGTCACATCACAGTGGAGTCAGCTTTCTTAATCATGGCTTGTGTACTGCAAATACATACGAGCATCATCACTGTGTCCGTCACGTGACTCTGTTCCCCTTTCGGGCTTGAACTGATGGCAAAACTCCATAATGTCCAAAAAAGGACATTATGTACTGTCTTTACATTTATGTTGAAAGATGAAGCTCGCGATTATGGAAAGGGGCGTTACATTTCCGACGCGTGCTTGTGGTGTTCGGCCAATCACAATGCACTGGGTCAGCTGGCCAATCAGAGCAGACTGCGCTTGTCGGAAGGAGGGGCTTTGTAGAAAACGACGCATTTGAGAGAGGCGGGGCATAGAGGAACTTCAATAATGTACAGTATTTGAAAAATCATGTGTTTTTTGAACATTAAAGCATGTCAACATATTCTGTTACACCAAATACACCAAATAATGATCTCTAAAATAGCATCATATGACCCCTTTAATATTTGTTGTACTGTTCTGATGAACTGAATGACAGAAAAGTGTACAACTGAGCAGCTACAGCCAGCCTTTAATGCAAAACATGAACAATACACTGATACTTTAGATTAAAAAAATAAAAAATTTAAATGAAATAGGCTTTAAACATGATATAGTTTTTTGAACATTAAAGCATGTCAACATATTCTGTTACACCAAATACACAAAATAATGATCTCTAAAATAGCATCATATGACCCCTTTAATATTTGCTGTACTGTTCTGATGAATGACAGAAAAGTGTACAACTGAGCAGCTACAGCCAGCCTTTAATGCAAAACATGAACAATACACTGATACTTTAGATTAAAAAAATAAAAAATTTAAATGAAATAGGCTTTAAACATGATATAAAGCATAAAGGAAAACGTACTTAACCCTCTGGCGTTGTTTGGTCATTTTAGACTGGAATTTTTTTTTTTTTTTTTTCGAAATTCTGAAAAACTACTTCATCGGAATGGTATGAAACTCAATGACTAACAAAAAAAAAAAATAATCATGGACTTGATTCGAAAAAGCTAAATGGTCGGAAAAAAAATAGTCACACTGGTGTTGTTCACGGTCAAAAATTACCGCCATTGGAAATTAATGGGAAATATGCAAAAATACAAAAATACAAAGATTTTTTTTTGTGTATACAATATACAAATATACAAATTGTGTATACAAAAATACAAATCATTCATCATGCAGAAAAAAATGTGCACAGCAATGAAGGGGTGACACTCTAAAATATCAAGAGTGCAAAATAGCTTTAAAATAGCAAAATAAATTTAAACTTTGAACACACACAAACACACACACACACACACACTCACAGACACACACAAACACACACACACACACACTCACACACACTCACACAAATGAACTTGTGTGGCTGTAACAATATGGCAAAATTAAGCCAGAACACTCAAATAAGAGGTTGAAATCAGATTGAGTAATCTATGACAAAGCATCCTTGATTTTTTTTTACTTTGATGTTATGCGTAATAAAATGTCTTTCTCTGTGTTCAGGTTTGACTGTAGTAAAATTAATACAAAACTGATATTTCAAACCAACATTAAAAAAAATATAATCTAAACCTTTACAAAAAGTTGTTTGAGAATGTTTAAATGTATTTCCAGATCCACAACTTAAAAAAAAAAAAAAACTGTATGTCTAAAAACAAATAGGAAATCTAGTGGCTAAAACATGGAATTGCAGAGGCTTTTCTTATTTTACTCCAACCAGATGGTACTATTCTGACTTCAAAAATTGGATTTTAAAGGCATTATCTCTATTTTAACATGAAATACTGCCAGTACAATGAAATTATCTCAAAATACAAAATAAAAAATATTATTGAACAAAAATATATTACATTGATTTTACTGAAAATAAAAAAAAAAAGCTAAGTTTCAGGTGTCCGTTTACTTTTGACCGCGAACAACACAAGTGTGACTCCCAAATGAACAATACCAGAGGGTTAAGTGATTACACACTTTTGCAATTCATTAACCTTTAACTGCTATTTTAACCCATATGATCTGCAAATTACTTCAGCCATATCATGACACTCCTGTCAATCATTCAGGTCTACACCCACAAAGTGATTTGTAAAAGCTGTAAAATGTTTCTCAGAGTCCAAAACACTACATCATCTTCTTCTTCTTAAAAAGAAAGAAAGAAAGAAAGTGGAAAAAATCATAATGAAATATTTAAATAATGAGAACATCAGTCATTAGGAAAGGCTACTAGATTGTGTTTTGTCTCTATGTAGTAGGTGCTCTTACTTACTGGAATGTTTTCATACACAGAAGTGTTCAGTTCAGGTTTACAGGTATTAGAGCCATGTTGAGCAGCCTTTATGAATGAACAGACAAAGTATATTCAGCACTGTGTTATTTAAATTTTCATATAATTATTGGTTAGACATTTGGCATTTTTACACTGACATTGAAGAGCGTTTTTGGCCAAAGGTGAGGAGAGTTTAGTGTTTTATAGGAAATCTGTAGCAAAAATACTTACAGTTACATTCTCATACACAGGATCAGTCATTTCAACATTGCAAGCTTTGTGTTGGCCATTATGATTCTTCTTTGCCATTAAAAAAACAAAAACAAAAACAAAGAATAGAGAGAAAATAAGTAATGTCTATAAACAACTCAATAGATAAAAAGTCAACTACATTCAGACTTTCAATCCTTGAGTGACCAGTTAATTTACCTGATCAGTAAACTACTGATAGCAAAATATTTTTTTCTCACCTGAGCATTGTGTGCACCATTTCTGTTTTTAATCCATCTGCAAAGACCAACACAATTACAGCCAATCAGGACTTGTCTGAAGCTATGATTTTGAACCAATGACATTTCTTTATAGGATGGGCCGTTTTGAATGTGATGAAATCTGGTGCATCTACACGGTTCCATTTTGGTACAGTTTACTCGCATTGCATTTACCATGCTATGGGGAAAATCTGTTTTCTCCGAATAATGGAGCCTGATTTGTTAATATTTGTGTAGCATATTTCTAGCGCCGTTTGCAAATGTGGCACATGCAGGGCATTCCTGCACACCTTGGATGAGCACTCTGAGTATGCCGCCTACTTGGCAAGCCCAGGCAGAGACTGCGCTCACTGAGATGAGCTACTGTCATTGAGAGAACATGAGTCTCACATTGCTGTACTCGCGGATCGCTTTCGTTAAAGAAAGCAACCCTGCTCCTTGTGTTCCCCCTTGTGTTTTCTTCCACTCAGGAACCTCGGAGGAAAAAACATTGGAGTTATGTGGCAGAGAAGATGGGTCCTAATCAGCTCACGGACCAGCGCCCCTCATCAGGTGTAAGCGGGTTGGTCCCTTTTTGGGGTTTCCACAGAGGATTGTACCGATGATACGCTGTCATTGGCAGCTTCTAATGTGGAGGATTGAGTGAATTCCATGAAGAACTCCGCCCCCCTGTTGTATAGTGAGCCAGATGACAGCACACCCGGTCTGGACACCGAACTCATATGTGTCCTCACCAAGGCTGTTGAGTGGCTCGGCTTGGAGTGGTTTGTTCTGGATGAGCCTGCACCTTGACAAATGGATTCTACATCCATGGCATAGACTGTATAAAACATGGACGTAGTGTCTGTGACGTCACCCGGAGGTTTTTGAAGATAATTTTTGAAGCCCAAAGTGAGTGGAGCTGGCCATTGCCATTTTGGCAGTGCGCCACTGCGCATCACTCCCGGATAACCGAAAATGGGCAAAGAGGCAGGATGTGGGTGGAGCTGAGGTGCCTGCTTGTTGAAAGCACGCCCACCTAGCTCAACAAGCAGGCAATTGACCTGTCACTCAAGTGGCCACGCCCTTAATTATGCAAAACTTTAAGGCTTAATATAATTTAAACGGAAGAGTTATAAATTATAACTCTTATAATTATAATTAATTATAATTAATTAATGAATGGCAAAATTAACTATATAGAACACTTTTTGTACCAGGCTGTAAACAAACCTTTTCTGCTGTAAATTTGGGTGTATTAGCATGGGGGGGTCTATGGGATTGACTCCCTTTTGGAGCCAGTCTCTAGCGGCCTGTTGATGAATTGCAGTTTAAGTCACTTAAGTATTGGATTCAATAGAGAAACCAGAAGGTTGCCGCTTGGTCCAGGGCGCTGCCAGCGAGCCCCCCTCAGAGACTTGCTCTGTTCTTCACAATGAACTTACTAGTTTGTGGAGTGTTCCCTTCTTGGTCTGTGTCTACTTTTCAGTCTTGGCTGCCCTCACCTCTGTTGACAGCGCCGAATAGAAGAGGCGGTTGTGTGCATCTTTGCCCACCCATAGCCATGGGATGGCAGGCCAAGGCTGTCCACCTTTCTTAGCCCTGCAGAGCCACTTCGTTCCTATATAGCGTACTCTGCAACTGGTCAAGCTGGTTCCGCTCCCTGTCGGTGTCAGGACTATTTTTGTCTGAGAACTCCATCCTCATGCCCTCACGATGCTATTGCATATTGTTCCCCATAACGTGGTAAACACAATTTGAGTGAACCGCATCGAAAGGAAATTTTAGTTACTAATGCAACCTCCGTTCCCTGAGATAACAGGAACTAGCATTGCGTACCCAGCCATGCTTCAAGCTGCTACAAGTCGATGCTGCCACTTATCAGTCAGAAGATTCTGATGAAATGGCACTCAGCGCCAACTTATATAGGCAGTCAGCCCCCCTGTTTTGGTGGGCTGAAATGCCATTCGTGCAGCTATATGAACATTAATAAATCAGGCTTCAATATTCATAGAAAACTGAGATTCCGCATAGCGTGGTAAACACAGTGCTCGTTCCAATTATCTTTTGGAACCAAGGTTGTGTTTAGTAACCAGATTGTTTACCCCAGCAATGATCTGAGCTTCAGACTTCCTTATTCAATACCTGAGTGAGTAGCTATTAGTGTGGAAAGAGACCATCATGAAGTCTCACTGAATTCACAACCTTCTCACTCATTTACAGACATTGCATAGTACCACACACACATATCGTACACAATCAGCATCGTGATGATGAAAATTGCAGCTCCACAAGCTCCACAAACCATAGATATGTGTAATATCACCAGACGTCCTACAACAGAGACAAGAGTGTAAAACACCAGAACAGATTCACTTGCTTCACTTTAGAAAGAGTAAATAAGCTGCTCTACCTTTAACAGTGACAGTAACAGCATCTGATCTCTGAGATCCGTGTTGATTGTGAGCCTCACAGTAGAAGCGTCCACTCTGTAGTGCACTGAAACTCTGTCCAGATCCAACAGCTGAGCTTTGATTCTCCTTAAACCAGCTGATTTCTGCAGGTGGGTTTGAATCACTGCTGCAGCTCAGAGTCACTGAATCTCCTTCCCAGAACTGACCAGACTGAATGATGGACACTGAGATGTTCTTTGGAGGGTCTAAAAACAATCACTATATTAATTATTTAAGACCTCTAACACATTTTTAAATTGCTAATGTGAACTGAGATTATAAAAACAGAAAATAGAAAATTGGCATATTGTGTTTTATGATAAACTCACACATGATATTTAAAGTCACAACATCAGAGTATTTCTCTCCGTGTTCATTGGTGGACTTGCACTTGTATTCTTCACTGTGATCAGAGCTGATCTTTGAGATGCTGTAGATTCTTCCAGACCCTACAAATGTTCCTCCTTTAAACCAGTTGATTTCTGCAGGTGGGTTTGAATCACTGCTGCAGCTCAGAGTTACTGAATCTCCCTCCACTATTTCACCAGATGGACTGATGGACACTGAGATGTTCTTTGGTGGGTCTAAAGAGGACAAAAATGAAAAGTGTATCTCCAAACATAAACTCGACAAGTTATTAAAAAGTACTAAAGAATATATACTCACACATGACACTGAGCTGAACAGCAGGCGAGATGTAAGTGTGTTCATGTAGAGCACAGCTGTATCTGCCTGCATCCTCTCTTCTGACTGACTGCAGCAGGAGTTGATTGTTTCTGTCTCTTCTCTCAGTTAATGGCTGTGAGTTTCTGTACCAGATGAATGTTGCTCTGTCAGTCAGAGTGCAGCTGCTTTTACATGTCAGACGCACTGAATCTCCCTCTGTCACTCTCTCAGGAGCCTCCACCTGAAGATCTGAACACAACACACACATTATATCTAGTGCTGCTGTCATACACTGATTATTATTCAGCATAATGCACAGAAGAAGAGTGAAACCTCATTAAAAAAAAGTCACCTGTCACAGTAAGAGTCAATCCTTGTTTGCCAAGCCATTTCACATTATCTTTATCAGTTGTGAATCTGAAATAGTACTTGTGTTCGTCCTTCTGTGTCACATGACTCAGTCTGATGGTGCAGTTCTGCTGTTTATCTCCCAAATACCGAAGCCTCTGACTGTATTCAGGGTCCTTAGACAGATCTGGAAACTCATTTTTAGCATTTTTAACATTTGTTTTGGTCCAGAACACATTCATGATCTGAAGTCCAGTAGGGTATGTATAAGTGCAGCTCATTAACACTGATGAGTCCTTTAGTGCACAGATGTGTGGATGGATGTAATTCACATGCTCCTTCTCACTATAAGCCCCTAAATAAAAATCACACTGAATAAATTAGCAGCAGCTTGTGCATAAAAATGCAGTGTGCAAAAAAAGTGTTTCTGTTGCAGAGACTCTCTGTGAATCACGAGCAGAAAGATCAGAGGAAGAGGAGGAGCCATTCTGACTGACATCACCATAGCAACACCTACAACAAATGCACAGTGGCTCAATTTTCAGCTTTAAAGTCAGCATGAACCATAAGAAGACAATACTGCTTCATTTTTCAAAGAAAATAACAGTAACACTGTAACCGTCATTTTCTTACTAGAACTTTTGATTGACAGCACGTCATAGACAACAGTACAATACTGCCAGAACAATAATTTGTAATTTCATATTCAGAAACTGTTATAAAGCTCCTCAACTGAGTTCAGTGCATTGCTAGTGTCTACAATATATGCACTGGGGCTAGTTGTCACACCTTTAAATACCTCTTTCTGTATAGATACACAATTTAAAGTCTTGGGTATAAAAGTCTATTGAATATTATCACTGCTATTGTTCAGCTGAAAAGTTTATGAAACACACCTCCGTGAAGTTGGCTCCCCATAAAAATAAATAATCACCAAAACTATACCATTTGTTTGTGCCGCAAAAACGAAAGTTTGTGCTGGTTTGGTCTTTGAGATATTAAACATTATTTTTTTTACCATGTGACGTCACTCTCCACCCCACACCGTCCAAATCCCTCCAAACCGGTGCCGTTCATTTGTGCTTGGTTTGTACCGTTAAAAGAAACCATGTAACCATGACCTCTTCTGAAATATAATGAAAACTTCACTATCCAGCCCATTAGCGCAGTTAGTGTTCGTGCCTTAAAATTTTAAGTTTAGTCAGCTCCAAGTTTTCACTAACTTCATATTTCAAGTTGACCAAGCTTACATTTCAAGGCAGCATTAAAGGGATAGTTCACCCAAAAATGAAAATTTGATATTTATCTGCTTACCCCCAGGGCATCCAAGATGTAGGTGACTTTGTTTCTTCAGTAGAACACATATGATGATTTTTAACTCCATCCGTTGCAGTCTATCAGTCGTATAATGCATGGCAATGGTAACAAAATCTATGAGAGTAAAAAAAAACATGCACAGACAAATCCAAATTAAACCCTGCGGCTCGTGACGACACATTGACGTCCTAAGACACGAAACGATCGGTTTGTGCCAGAAACCGAACAGTATTTATATATTTTTTTACCTCTAATACACCACTATGTCCAACTATCTTTGGGCGCGCGCACGGCATCCGATGCGCTAGGTGTGTACGCGCTCTGGCGTAGTTTACGTTAAAGGGTGTGTTGATATCCAGCCGAAGAGCAATCAACCATAACCTCAGGCGAGCAGGCTCAGAAGTTGGGAATACGTGGAAAGTCACCACTCCCGAATGAGTTCGCGCGAGAGAACGTAATCTTTTAGTTTCAAGTCGGTTTGAACAATCCGGATAAGCGCAAGTAAGTACCATTTTGATTAGCCATCGTACCTACAATATTTGTGCACTGTGTAAACAATGAGTGACGTATACGCGCGAGAGATCACTTCCAGCGCTTGCGTAAACTACGCCAGAGCGCGTACACAACTCACGCACCGGATGCCGTGCGCGCGCCCAAAGACAGTTGGACATAGTGGTGTATTAGAGGTAAAAAATGATATAAATACTGTTCGGTTTCTGGCACAAACCGATCGTTTCGTGTCTTAGGACATCAATGTGTCGTCACGAGCCGCAGGGTTTAATTTGGATTTGTCTGTGCATGTTTTTTTTACTCTCATAGATTTTGTTACAATTGCCATGCATTATACGACTGATAGACTGCAATGGATGGAGTTAAAAATCATCATGTGTTCTACTGAAGAAACAAAGTCACCTACATCTTGGATGCCTTGGGGGTAAGCAGATAAACATCAAATTTTTCATTTTTGGGTGAACTATCCCTTTAAGTAAAAAAAAAAAACGTTTTTTTTTTTTTTTAAGCGAGTCTAATTTGTTCTAATTCATTTGTGCTCGATTTGTGCCATTAGAATATTGAACATCTATTCCCCCTAGAAATAACAAATATAATTCAGGGCGCCCTCCGTCCATGCCAACCGGCTCTGTTCGTGTGTGCTGGATTTGTTGCATTAAAATGAACATTCAATTTATTTTTTCTCCGTAAAACATTACAAATATCTGGAGGACAAGTGATGCCATGCAAGCCGCTCATCCAAATTCCTGTCTTGTATAGTTTGCAAATCTGCTGGTTTACAATGTTTTTCTAAGTTTTATTGCCAGTGACTTCATCAAGCACCAAATCCAAAATTTTCTTTGTGTGTATAACATTGTGTGACTGAAATTTTCTCGGAACAGGCTATTGCAACTTAATATCACATGTTCGTGTTCTTGATTGTTGTTATTTAATCTAATTTGTTACAGAAATGGAACATAGGCTCTTTAATGTTACAACGTTATTTTGTACACCCCTCACATTTTTGTAAATATTTTATTATATCTTTTCATGTGACAACACTGAAGAAATGACACTTTGCTACAATGTAAAGTAGTGAGTGTACAGCTTGTATAACAGTGTAAATTGGCTGTCCCCTCAAAATAACTCCACACACAGCCATTAATGTCTAAACCGCTGGCCACAAAAGAGTACACCCCTAAGTGAAAATGTCAA
>NW_015646377.1:264914-265275 GCF_001515625.1 Sinocyclocheilus rhinocerous | reverse complement strand
AAATCTATATATAAAACAGTTCAAGCATATCACAATGTTAGTTTAAATGTTTAACCTATATGTGCGATGTTAGACGCATATCCAAGCGTTTGAGCGGAGAGTGGAAGCTAAAGCGTGCTCTGCAGGTCATGGAGGCGCCAGCGCCATCACTTGCATTTTTTTCTAACAGTGGAAACAACTTAAAATGCGCAGTCATTTTTGCTCAAAGGTAAGAGTAATGCATCATTCTAAACTGTAAAGGGTCTAGTTTTATTTGTGTGCACATATCAACAAAACCTTGTGCTTTTATAAAATAAAGAAAACAAACGCTTTCTGCCGTCTCGGGCTTGAACAGGAGCGCTTCACAATGATGAACCTAAAC
>NW_015646377.1:256349-264397 GCF_001515625.1 Sinocyclocheilus rhinocerous | reverse complement strand
TTTGCGGGGCAAATCTCAGGTCAGTCTGAGCGCTCATGGTACTCACAGTGCCAGCCGTACACCTGCAGGCGCCACTGACTCGGACGGTTGTCGTTGTAATAAACACCGTAAACAGCAACCGTTCACGTGTCAGCACTTAATGCGCATATCCTATATGAAAAGCATTTTAGGGGGCCCTTGGCTTTTGGGGGCCCAAAGCGGTCGCTAACCTTTGCCTAATGGGTAAGTCCGCCCCTGCCTGTGTATCATCAGCCTAACATTTGAAGTTACGGTATGTTTAACTAATGTGGGGTAATGTGAAGTATGCAATCATAGGATTTATTCATGTTTTTTTTTATGCCAGGTTGGGGTAATACACTGATTTTCTGTCATGGTCTATGGACCCCCTGAATTAGCCTTGGCCACCCCATCTATAAAACTCTAGCTCCGCCACTGCAGCCCTGTGACAACTAGCCCCAACCAATCTCCAACACGTAAGATATTTGACAGTACGATTATAAAATCATGTTCTTACCTGTTTCATCAACACTCATGACCGGTGACAGCAGTATAAAAAAATCAGGATAAAACCAGCGTTGGGGATTTCACACTCTAAATGCCATGAGATTAACACATATTTTAATATGATTTTGACACCTCAACTAGTGCTGATAAAACAGAAGCAGAGTTTTAGCAGATAAGAAACTTGATGTCAGTCCATAAAGATGCTCATAATGTTTTTTTTCAAACAACGATAACAATGAACCTGCTCTTAAGAGACAGAGCAAATAATTGCTTGAATAACTGACTTTAATTTGTATAAGTAGACCAGCTATCATGGTGTGGACCAGGATTGTAAAACACTGGAAAGCATTGCATTGGTTGTGACTGCAATATGCAACATTCTGCGTAACTGTGCATTTGATAAAACGCAAAGTAATGGAAATTAAATAAACAAAGAACTTACAACACGCTGATGAAGATGCTAGATAGCGTTTAGCCTGTCACTGGTTTTGTTCTCAGAAGTGTCATCTTTCTCTAAATATGGTCACAAATACAGTTTCCTTTGTACTGAGATAAAAAAAAAAGTGTGAACCTTTTTATAGCAGCATCACTCTTTGGTGGACTGTGTGATCATGTGACGCTGAAGAACAACATACTCAGGAAGAGGAACTGTGAGAGTAAAACTTGAGGCCTTTCCACATACTCAATATGGCAGCTCTAGTAATGGAAGTCCCGCCTTCTAAACAAAAGAGCCAATCAGCAGTTGGTAAAGTCATTGCATGACTGCAGCTGCTGTTAGAAGCTCTGCTTTTTATAAAAACAGTTGCACATTCAGGACTGCACACATGCATTGGTAGAACATGGTGGATTTTTTAAACGCTATTTAAGTGTAAGAAGCAACATTTATTAGACAGTTAAAGTTAATTTTATTGCAGATTTAAAATGTTATTGAAATGTGACTTTGGCCAGCAGCTTTTGAGATTTTTACAAATATGGCAGCAGTGTGAATGGACTTTCCTTGAAAGGGAATTTTATTATTTTTGACCAGCAAAAGGTAAAGATCCAGTGATTACCTCAATATTGACATTAAAATGAATGTGTGACTAACTTCACTTCCATATTCAGAGTGAAATGGCATATCAAACAAGAATAAAGCATAGAGCGGGACTTTATTTTAGCCACTGGCATCGATTGGATTGTGAGAAGTGAGCATTGCATACGTTCGTTAAATTCGTTAAATGTAAGTTTGTTTTGTTTTTTTTAAGTAAAGGCCAGCGGCAGACAGTGAATCCTATAGCCTAGCCAATGTAATTTATCCCCCCCAAAAAATTAACAATAGATGTTTGAATCTTTTCTAACAGGCCTACTGGGGGTTCTAATACTGCTAAACGGTGCCATAACAGGGATGTCACTAAATTATTAATTACTGATTAATTAATTCTCCCCCTAAATGACATTTTTATTAAAAGCCATTTCCACCTTGCCAATCTGCCTTGTACTTTTTCCAAAACATTTTCCCAATTTTTCCCCATTGTCACTTCGTCTCCTAAAAACACCCCCAAATATTTATTTTATTTGTTTTATTTGTGTGCACTCACAATATCAACAAAACCTTGTGCTTTTATAAAATAAAGAAAACAAACGCTTCCTGCCGTCTCGGGCTTGAACAGGAGTGCTTCACAATGGTGAACCTAAACTCAGACATGATAAAAATATATAGAAAGCTTTAAATTACTACTTTAAAACGAAATAATTCAAATCGAAAATAGACTCTTAATAAAATAAACTCTTTCATTATGTAATCCCTGCATTTCTCTCTAAAGGCACATTTAATTAGGAGATGGCGAGTCATTTTTTTCATCATTGCCTAATGGGTAAGTCCGCCCCTGCCTGTGTATCATCAGCCTAACATTTGAAGTTACGGTATGTTTAACTAATGTGGGGTAATGTGAAGTATGCAATCATAGGATTTATTCATGTTTTTTTTTATGCCAGGTTGGGGTAATACACTGATTTTCTGTCATGGTCTATGGACCCCCTGAATTAGCCTTGGCCACCCCATCTATAAAACTCTAGCTCCGCCACTGCAGCCCTGTGACAACTAGCCCCAACCAATCTCCAACACGTAAGATATTTGACAGTACGATTATAAAATCATGTTCTTACCTGTTTCATCAACACTCATGACCGGTGACAGCAGTATAAAAAAATCAGGATAAAACCAGCGTTGGGGATTTCACACTCTAAATGCCATGAGATTAACACATATTTTAATATGATTTTGACACCTCAACTAGTGCTGATAAAACAGAAGCAGAGTTTTAGCAGATAAGAAACTTGATGTCAGTCCATAAAGATGCTCATAATGTTTTTTTTCAAACAACGATAACAATGAACCTGCTCTTAAGAGACAGAGCAAATAATTGCTTGAATAACTGACTTTAATTTGTATAAGTAGACCAGCTATCATGGTGTGGACCAGGATTGTAAAACACTGGAAAGCATTGCATTGGTTGTGACTGCAATATGCAACATTCTGCGTAACTGTGCATTTGATAAAACGCAAAGTAATGGAAATTAAATAAACAAAGAACTTACAACACGCTGATGAAGATGCTAGATAGCGTTTAGCCTGTCACTGGTTTTGTTCTCAGAAGTGTCATCTTTCTCTAAATATGGTCACAAATACAGTTTCCTTTGTACTGAGATAAAAAAAAAAGTGTGAACCTTTTTATAGCAGCATCACTCTTTGGTGGACTGTGTGATCATGTGACGCTGAAGAACAACATACTCAGGAAGAGGAACTGTGAGAGTAAAACTTGAGGCCTTTCCACATACTCAATATGGCAGCTCTAGTAATGGAAGTCCCGCCTTCTAAACAAAAGAGCCAATCAGCAGTTGGTAAAGTCATTGCATGACTGCAGCTGCTGTTAGAAGCTCTGCTTTTTATAAAAACAGTTGCACATTCAGGACTGCACACATGCATTGGTAGAACATGGTGGATTTTTTAAACGCTATTTAAGTGTAAGAAGCAACATTTATTAGACAGTTAAAGTTAATTTTATTGCAGATTTAAAATGTTATTGAAATGTGACTTTGGCCAGCAGCTTTTGAGATTTTTACAAATATGGCAGCAGTGTGAATGGACTTTCCTTGAAAGGGAATTTTATTATTTTTGACCAGCAAAAGGTAAAGATCCAGTGATTACCTCAATATTGACATTAAAATGAATGTGTGACTAACTTCACTTCCATATTCAGAGTGAAATGGCATATCAAACAAGAATAAAGCATAGAGCGGGACTTTATTTTAGCCACTGGCATCGATTGGATTGTGAGAAGTGAGCATTGCATACTGGATGAATTAATTTTTGTCTGAAATGTGAATTACTTACAAGTAGTAGGAAAGAGGAGAAATAAAAAGCGATACTTATTATTGAATTAAGTGTGTCAAATAACACTACTAGTATTAAGACCACTAATTTATTGAATGAAAGATTAATCCAAAATGTTAAATGTAAAAAATAAAAATAAAAACTCAGCAAATAAAAAAACAATTATCAATAAGTAATTACGATCAAACAAGTCACAATGCATAAAGCAACAACATATTCCCATGATGATATTATAAGCTGGCAACAAGCCTTTGATTTCCACTTGTATCCATTGTCGTAAATCTTTTCAAAATTCTCCAGTAAAGCTTCATCAGACACTCCTGTCAATCATCCAGGGTTCCACCACACAGAAACGCATTAAGGCTGTAAAATATTTTGGTGTGTGCCATCGTCCACTACAGCATATTTCTGTTAGGCTGCACCAATAAGACAAAAAGGAGATCGATTTACAAAGTTTAACTATTTAAAAAATAAAAAATAAAGGTACTCATTATAGTCAATCAGAATACTGCAGTGGCGTACACTGATGAGCCATTACATTATCTCTCTCTCTCTCTCTTTATATATATATATATATATATATGTCAATCATGTTTACACACTGCCTCTGAAATTTTCGTCCGTCATGAAAAAAAAAAAAAAGTATTGGTTTCGATTTTCTGCGTTTTTCGCATCCGTAGCAAGCATTTTGAGAGGTATTTTGACAATTCAGAGCCACCGTACAAGCGAAAGCCAAAATCCAGAATGGCGTCTGACAAGTTGATCCACTTCGTCTCGCAGCACAAAGCACTGTAAAGATCCTTGCACACTGAGTTCACAGAAATTGGTGGTCTTCTTTTTAATATCTGGCTCTATTATGGCTGGCAAAGCATCAAACTGAGCCACTGACATCCTGAAGTAAACTTTGAATTGCCCGTGATAATCCCGCTCATTTGACAGTAGCTTGAATTGACAGTTGTAGTAGCTTGAGTTAGGATGCAGATGTAAAATTATGTTCATTATCAAAAACAATAACATCTGTAAAAATTGTATCAACCTCATTTTTATACAGTGAAACTGAATTATTCTGACCGTTTTATATTTATTATAAATTAACCATTGGTCTTCCATAGTAGCAACTACATGGTTTCTAGGCATTTGTATGAAAAACAGTACATTCAGTATAAATGCACATACGCCATAGCTTAATCACAGAGAATACTGAAATTATATTCCATTACTCCTTTATTACATATTTATATTAATAATATAATACGATTTGATGTGAATATCCCACATTTCTGACACACTACCATGGTGCAGTTAGTGTTACTACAGTACATCCATGGTAAATGATTGTGATTTGTAGACGGGAAAGCCTTGTATTGTACCACACAGTGTTTCTCTTGTTTGTCAGTGCTGTTTCATCTACCTTCAAACTAGTTTAAATCACAGCGTCATCTGTGTTCTTCGCTGAATTCAAGCGCTTCACACTGGATCTCACAGCACTGTTTAGTGCTCGCGTGATCGAGACTCATCAGTGAGTAAACGCATCTGCTCTAGTAAAGTTGCGTTGCGCTGCCGTTTGAACTTTGACCCTTACGAAAATTAACCATGCACTCTAAAAAATGCTGGGTTAAATACAACCCAGTACTGGGTAAAATAGGGACAAACCCAGCAATTGGGTTGTTTTGACCCAGCGGTTGGGTTACTACCCAGAAGGTTGGGTTAAACATTTAACCTAACCGCTGGGTCAAAACAACCCAATTGCTGGGTTTGTCCCTATTTTACCCAGCACTGGGTTGTATTTAACCCAGCATTTTTTAGAATGTTTTTATTAAAGTAAAATTGTAGTAACCATGGTTCTTTGGCTTATTGACTACCATTTAAGTTTTACTACAAACATCATGGTTAAACTACACTCTAAAAAATGCTGGGTTAAATACAACCCAGTGCTGGGTAAAATATGTACAAACCCAGCAATTGGGCTGTTTTGACCCAGCGGTTGGGTTAAATGTTTAACCCAACTTTCTGGGTAGTAACCCAGCCGCTGGGTCAAAACAACCCAATTGCTGGGTTTGTCCCTATTTTACCCAGCACTGGGTTGTATTTAACCCAGCATTTTTTAGAGTGTATAGTTAGTATTTCAAAACTATGGTTATTCTGTGGTTACCATGGTTTAACTATAGTCACCATGGTTTTTTTGGTTTTATTTGTAATAAAACCATAGTTAATTATCGTAAGGGGAGCCGAGCGGATAAATGGTCCATGTTGCGCGTTTCAAATGAGTAGCTCTGTTTCGTTCCGTTTTTGCCGCATAAACATTATATCGAACATTTATCAAACTCTTGTTGTTTTATTGAGCAAAATTATATCACTATAATTACCATTATCGTTAGCGCCCAGCCCTACCACAAAGCATATCCCCAGGTTGAGAACCACTGCCTAGAAGATCCATCGCCACCTCGTTGAATCAACGCCTCGCCGCTACAGGTTATTAGGGAGGTGGTCATAATGTAATGGCTCATTAGTGTAGTTTACAGAGTAGGATATTTAATAGCACAATAATATTCTCTATTGACTCACAATTGGAAGATTCTCATAAATCGTAACATTCTCATACAGAGGGATGTTCATTTTAGGATCAGGTTTTTTACTGTAAGGATGAACAGCCTTCATGAAAGAGAGAGAGAGAGAGAGATACATGAGAACCAGGAGAAAAAGGAAAACACAACTAGTCTTGAAATGATATTGTCTAGGCTTGAATAAAAAGCTGTACACTCACCACCGCATTCTCATACACATATGATAACAGACTAGGATCAGATATTATGCTCATGTCATCAGAGATGTTTGTGAGGGACTGAAAAGAAGAAGAAAAATGTCCAATAGTGTTGCCATCAGCATTCCAAGACAGAAGAGTGGAGGATCAGAGTAATAAAATGAAAACATATAAAACAAGAATGGCATACATTATAAAATGCATCAGTAAACCTATTTCCGCGTTTGTTCAGTTGTGCATTTTTGTGGGTAAACGGAAATCTAGTGCTCTGTCAGTAGATTAACAGAACCAACATTTTACTGTACAATAAAGCAAATGATTACAAACATTTCAATACTTTATCTGATGCATGATGTAGCCTCTAAGAGTTATTTGTAAATTAATCATTCATCTGAGTCATATCTTTTCAGTGACTCCAAGTGATCCGGTTCAGTAAACCAGACTGACTGATTCTTTCACAAATCAGACTGAATCGCCTGAAACCTCTTTTAGTCAAGTCCATCTTAGAGTGATCTGAGTTATGATCTGAGTTAACTGTTTCTTACGTATGGCTTTATTATAATGCTTTCTAGTATATAAAATATCAAAGCACATGCGCTAATGTAACGAATAATTCGAATGCATTTTGTTTGCAAGGTGGGTCAACTACTAGTGATAAATAAAAAATAAAAAAAAAATTAAATAAATAAATTAATAAAATATTGTATTTGAACAAAGATTAATTTTAGTAAAATCTTTCCTTTATTTGTTGGTTCTTTCGCTATATTTTTCCTCATTCATTTTTAATTACATTAAAATTTTCATTTTTAAATTTTTAATGACATCTTTCCCTTCAGGGCCCCCTATTGGGCAAAGCGTGTATTTGAGCCCATATTGTAGTGAAACTGACTGACCTCGGACTGCAGTTTGTTCCTTTTTACACAGCTGCTCGAGAAAAAAAACAAAAACAACAACAAAAAAACTTATATTAACATATATATTAACATCACCCAATATTAAATCACATAACTAACATGAAAAGGAAAACTCTGACTCTTACCAGGTTAGTAATGCAATGATGACAGCAGCTACAATTCCACAAAGTGTTACTACAATGGCTGTATGAGATATATTCCAATATAGTACTGAGACAAGATGAAAGATTAAGAGAAATTGATCAGTTTGACTCAGTTCAGAAGGATTCATGTAAGTAAATGAGCTGCTCTACCTTTAACAGTGACAGCAACAGCATCTGATCTCTGAGATCCGTGTTGATTGTGAGCCTCACAGTAGAAGCGTCCACTCTGTAGTGCACTGAAACTCTGTCCAGATCCAACAGCTGAGCTTTGATTCTCCTTAAACCAGCTGATTTCTGCAGGTGGGTTTGAATCACTGCTGCAGCTCAGAGTCATTGGATCTCCCTCCACTATT